>NW_026521105.1:0-78649 GCF_001660625.3 Ictalurus punctatus
AAGCCATTATGTACTTTTTGAGTTCTAAATGAATAGTTCAATTCATAGCTTGCCAGAAAACTTTATCTAATTCTAAAGCATCATTGTTATATTTTTTTCTGTCACAGTGAGATTGGCAATATTTTGACGGGTGTGGAAGGCCACACTGGGGACATTTTGTATTAGTAGTGTAAAACATATGCATTGGCTTACATATTGGTAGACATGCCAATTTAAAAAAGGTACATGTAGGAAACACTTAAGAGACATCTATATGTAACAAAAAAATGTAGGAATGGGATAGCTGACTTAACATCTAGTTATCTAGTTGGTGGCTGTGCTCAGGTGGTAGAGCAGGTGTCTAATTGTAGGGTTGGCGGTTTGATTCCTGGCCCACATGACTTGAAGTGTCCTTGGGCAAGACCACTGAACCCCAAGTTGCTCCTGATGTCAAGTTAGCACCTTGCATGGCAGCTCTGCTACCATTGGTGTGAGAATGGGTGAATAGTTACGTCAATATTCGTGTAGGAAAGTTCCTCATATTCAGAGTTGGGCTAGGCAGGTGCTCAAGTTGCTATGATTTAATAAAGCAGCATGTCAGTTACATTTATGTTTTTAAATAAGAAGTCATTCACAGTGCATATACACTATAAAGAAAAGTCACCCACTATTTATTTGATAGCACATTGTGCTATTCTGTGTGTCACATTTTTTATTAAATTAAAGAGACCAGAGTGGGCGCACGGTGGCTTAGTTCTCAGCACGTTCGTCTCCCACCTCAGGGTTGGGGGTTTGATTCCCACCACAACCCTGTGTGTGCGTAGTTTGCGTGTTCCTCCCTGTGCTGCTCCCCCTGTCCAAGGACATGCATGGTAGGCTGATTGGCATGTCCAAAGTGTCTGTAGTGTATGAATGGGTGTGTGAATGTGTATGTGAGTGTGCCTTGCGATGGACTGGTACCCTGTCCAGTGTGTACCCTGTCCTGTGCCCTATGATCTCTGGGATAGGCTCAAGGTTCCGTGCGACCCTGTATGATAGGAGATATAGAAAATGAAAGGGTGGGTGGATGGAACCAGAGTGAAATTCATTATCCTGAGTATCCAGTTACCACAAATGGACGAGGTGAGTTTAGAATTGGCTAAATAAATCATACAATCTAGAAACAAACAAGTGGGATATAATCAGTGGTTGATTTTAGACACAATCATTCCTGATATTATTAATAATTCTGCTGTTGGTTTGAGTTGAGCACTGACAATCAATTAAAAGAAGAAGAATCCAGTATTTAGTGGTTTGTTGTTGTTTTTTTTAAACAGTGGAGTGATAAGAAGAAATCCTCAGAGACTGCTACAGTGTCCTCTCAGGAATCCCGTGGCTAATCATAGGCTGAAGTGTTTCAGAGACATTCTGGACACTGTGTAATCAGAATTTCTTTATTGAGTCTTAGTTACAGATTATTGAATATGTTGCATGTTAAATAAGATTCTGATAATAACAATGGGAAATGTTGATTTAAGAGAATGGAATGCTCTGAACCTTGATGAGCCATAATAAAAAAAAGTTCACATATTAAACAAATTAGAAAATCCCATAATTGTCACAAATAAATAAATAAATTTAAAGCCCATTAATAATTTGGTAATGTGCTGTACTGAGAATCATCATTCTACAAACATTGGAAATTCTCAAGCAGGTAAGTGTTTAAGGAAGGAACAAAGTTAAAGTGAACACATATATGCCAGTGAGTAAAAACCTCATTCTTACATGATCTCGGCACTTTCTGTGTTTTAAACATGCTTCCAACCATACAAAAATTCATCATGACTGATTGGCTGGGAGGTGACAAGGATTCTGAGTCTTGTTCAGTAAAGCTGATATATCTGCAGTGAAAACTGTAAAGGTGTACTGATGAATGAGTAGTTCTTACAACCAGGATAATCTGAGTGTTTTGTTTTCTACTATATTAACCTAAATTCTCACTATCCCAGAAAAGCTACTGAATATACTTATCTACTCAATAATATTTGGGAGAGAAACTTAACTAGCATTATTCTACCAGAAAATATAGCTATTGTTTTAAACTCAAACCGAGGTATAACTATGCTAAACCCAGAAATCAAGAGGCATGTTTAATACATCAATCACATAGTACATATAACAGGGTCTGTACAGATGCTTCATAATGAAATTCCAGGATTTTCAAGGACTTTTCAAGCACTGTTTTGTTTTGTTTTCAAGGACTATACAAGAGATGTCATTGAAACATATCCTTCATTTCCAAAAAAATCTTAATAATAATAATTTTTTTTAAAACAACCATTTTTATATAGCTCCTTTTCCCAGCCATGATGGACTAAATTTGTATTTCCCAGTCATTGCTTCATTTTCACCATAATTTCACCATTTTATCGTATTTTCACTCTGCCTAGTGTCAGCCCTTTATTACATCCTACTCTCTGTGCTCACATGCTGAATTTTAATACAGCCGAATTCCCAATAAAGCTGTTCTCATTTACATATTTTTTCTGTTTCTGAAAGCAGGACCTCGCACTCGCCGGGCAGTACTGGCCATTATCTTCTACGGAAAGTAGCTAAGGTTTGTCCAAAAATCGATAGATATATTGCTAGATGCTTTAAAAAAAATTAAAAAAAAAGTTGCTAAAGGGGTCTGAGAAGTGGACCGAAGCTGTCCCTGTTAAAATGAATGAGTGAACGGCAGGAGGAGGAGGGGCTGCAGCGGGGAGTCATATTTTGAGTGAAAGGATTGTATTCGTGTTCTTTTGAAAATTGTTATTTTTTATTTATTGACTTTTTATCATTCAAGCACTTTTTAACCACTGTTACATAAAAAATGGCTATTTTCAAGGTTTTCCAGTACTTAAATTTCCAAATGCCAAATTCAAGCACCTTGTACAAACCCTGTGGTAATAATTTTTCATAGCTACATTTCCCAAACAAGCAAACTGAAAAATTTCTAGTACTTCTAATTAATAAACCTATAACATCAGTTAGCTAGTATTTTCAAGTGCTACACCCAAACCTCACACATTTGATGTTTTTTTTCTTTTTGTTCTTTGAACACTTCTTCTTCTTCCGCTTCTTCTTCTTCTTGTTTCAGATATATTTCTGCCACCTGTAAGTCAGAATGACAAAATTCTTGACTGTAATATCACTCAGGTAAAAGAAAGAAATCAATGAATTAATAAATAAGTAACAGTAAACTGATTTTCTGCAAATTTCATGGAACTATCAATAAATTGATAGTTATATAAAGCCCATAAATTCAAAGTTACCTATTTTTTTTCCTTTAAATGCTACATTTCCTCAGTTTACACATTTGATTTGTTTTTTATGTTCTATCATATGGGTTTATGAGATTGCAAATCATTGCATTCTGTTTTTGTTTACATTTTTCACAACGTCCCAACTTTTTTGGAATTGTGGTTGTAGTACTCCCTTTCATTATCCAGGAAAGTGAGATGTTGGTGTTTACAAATGTCAACATGTTTTTGATAATTATTGAGCATCACACCAAAAATTAATTATTGAGGATTGTCACCAAATTTCTGAATCTAGGCCAAACATCCTAGGACTAGTTGGCAAATGTTAAAAGCATTTTTTGCTATGTGCAAAATTTGGTCATACAGAGGGAGCAGAGCTAAGATCAGATAGCTGTTTATGAGGAATTATAAGTCTGATCAGAAAATCAGATAACTGAAAAGTTTCCCATTAAGCTATTGCCACAAAACTTGAATAGAAAGTTCAGGGATGGACCTCCTAGTATCCGATGCAATCTTGCTCAAATTGGCTACCTGGGGCTGCTGTTCATGTTCATAACGGTCAGCGTTAAGTTCAAATAGCTGTTTCTCAGGAACCAAAATTCCAGTTGAGCAGAATTTGCAGTGAGCTTTCTGCTAATCAGTAACTGAATTACTTCAAAAAATGTCTGCCTTCTGCCAGTCGGCTTTCAGCAGGTAGGTTACACAACTAGCATTGAGTTATCATCACAAAATGTGATATGCGTAAGAAAGTTCACATATGGTCTCTTTATTGTTCTATGAATCTTGACAAGAACTGGCCACTGGGGGTGCTATACGCAGGGAGTGTTTGGACCCCACAGATTGCCTCTTATGGCTATATTACTATTATTATTAGCAGTAGAAGTAGTTGTATTATTATTATTGCAGTAGTAGTAGTGATATTTCCTACCGTTTTTTAAGTTTAATTTTCCACCTCTGGTTCCTTAGTCCAACAGATCTGACGCACTGAAGGCTGGACATTGGCAGATATCATCTATGATGATAAAGTACTATTATTTATTTGTTTATTTGTGTATGTATGTATCTACCATACATGTCATAAACACAAACCTTTTGAAGAATTTTGTCCCTCACAGAAGGGTTCATAAGATCCTCACTGCTGTTAAACTTCAATCTCAGAAATGCCCTCTTAGTAACAGGCACTAAAAAAATTAACAGTATTGATATTTAGCAGCTGTTGTAAAACTTAATTTGACTTCAAATGTATATGAAATTGTGAACTGGATATAAAAGTGTAACCTGGAACCCCATAGACTTCCACTTCACAGAGCGTGAGAGCCTGGATAACATTGGGAATGATGATGTTCACATGACGACCCCTCATGTTGCAGGTGTAATTTGTAGAGGCACCAGCAGGGATGCTAGAGATAACGACACATCTGTGGGGAGAGAGAGAAGAAAGAGAGAGACTTTGACTTTTAAAATATAATTTATTTTACAATTTAAAAAACCTTAACATACAGAACACATTGTTTTAACGACCATTACCAATTGAAAAAGAGATTCTCGCCTCTTATAAGTCACCCCTTTGTTTACACACCATTTCTTCTCAAACATCGGAAGATCACCATTCATTTGGTAAAATTCATACTTTAATCTAATCCTAGACTCAACCAAGGCCTTAAATAATTTAACCATGTTTACTTCTTTCCCTTCCAATCCCATTTTGTCAGCCTTCCAAATGGCTAATTTTGCTTGACCGACCAAAAAATTTGAATAGGTACAGATTTCCTGCCTGTGGCGAGAATATCTACCCCCATAAATAAACCCTGTTTTAGAGAAAATGATCCCCAAACTATGAAACATTGTATCCAATAGATTTAAGAGCGGAGATAATTTACAACATTCACAAAAGACATGAAACACAGTATCGAGTTCATCACACAAAGTACACAGTGGAGACGGTGCAAATTTACATTTAAACAAAAACACTTTTGTTGGTAATGCACAATGTAAAATCCGCCACTGTAAGTCACCAGACTTTTTGGTAGAGGGTTTTTATACAATAACTGCCATGAAGGTTCATTATCTCCCGACGTCATGAAATGAGTCCTCCATTCTGTATGCCTCCTCCCCCTTAGATGTCTGACAAAGTCGGACTTTACACAGGAAATATATGCATTTTGTTTGTTCACCATGGAAAACAGAAGACTTTGCAAGCCTTTAAAGGATAACAACATGTTTACATTGTCTCCATTGTTAATTTGAGCTACCTCTGGAGTTAAGTACACTTCTGGAAAAAAGACCTTTGTGTTACCGCCGGACTTAAACTCGGTTATATAATCCCACAAAGATGTAGGAAAAGATGTTTTCAAATCCTTTAATATGTTCCCGACTATTCTCTCTGATCTACCAGTAATCTTTCTAGTTAGATTCTGTACTGAAAAACACTCTCTATTCGACAAGTCAAATAGGTTTCCAACTTTAGTTGTCCCAGCTAAAACAAAGTTAGAAATTTCAGATTTCACCTTAGAGGCTAAATTAATTAATCCCTGACCGCCATCGATTGTAGGCAGACACAGTACCCCCAGGGGAAGCCAATGATAACCACCCCAAACGAAGTCTACAAAGGCTTTTTGAAGTTGTGACAAAAGCTCTTTCTGAGGGTCCAACACGGTTAGACGATGCCACAGCATTGAGGTGGCTAGATTATTCAACACCAGCACCCTGCCTCTGTAGGAAAGCTGGGCTTGAATTCACTTCCATCTCTGGAGCTTGCCTGTCACTTTTTCTACAAGTCCTTCCCAATTCTTGTTCATGTGTTGTTCAGTCCCAAAGAACAACCCCAGTATCTTAACCCCCTCTTTACTCCAAGGGCGCTGATGTGGAAGCTGAGGTGGATTTTGGTGTGACCAATGGCCTAACAATAAAGTGTCAGTTTTTCCCCAATTGATCCATGCGGAAGAAGCACTCTGAAAGATGTTGAGGCATGAGGTAAGATGTTTAACATCATCTTCAGATCTAATGATCACTGGGATGTCATCTGTATACGAGGTGAGTTTCACCACTGGTGTGTTTGAAAGGTGAGATGTTGGAAGAGTAAATCCTTGCAGCTTCTCTCTCAGCATCCTCAACATTGACTCAATGGAAATCGTGTACAAGAGACCAGACAAACTACACCCTTGTGTCACACCTCTACCTACAGAAAAAGGTCTGGTCAAAATTTCATTTATTTTCAGCATACTATAGACATCTTTATAAAGAAGCCTTATCCATGAAATAAACTGATTCCCAAAGCCAAAGCTTTCAAGTATTTTGAACAGGTATTCATGGTCAACTTTATCAAAGGCTTTTTCTTGGTCCAAACACACAAGACCAAGATCTAATTTATGCAGTTCCGTTAAGTACACCAAGTCCCGCACAAAAAAAAAAGATTGTCAAACATAGATCGCTAGGCTACACAGTAGGACTGATCTTCATGGATGATGGATGCTATAGATTTTTAAAGATGATTTGTCAGAGTTTTAGACAATATTTTATAATCAGTTCCTAAAAGAGAGACCGGTCGCCAGTTCTTCAATATACCAAGATCTCCTTTCTTGGGTAAAAGAGTCACTACAGCTCTTCTACAACTGATGGGTAGGATATTTGACTCAAAGCTTTCGAGAAACACCTCATACAAATCCTGACCAATGAGGGACCAGAAGGCTTTATAAATTTCAGAAGTCAATCCTGGTGATTTTCCCGAAGATTGCTGCTGGACAGCTTCCGTTAACTCCTGACAGGACAAAGGTTTCTCCAGCTCTGCTTTATCTTCATGTCCAAGATGCAGCAGTCCATCTGAAAGCTGATTAATTGCTCCAAGGTCACAGGGTTGTGCAATATATAATTCTTCATAAAACGATAGAGTTTGCGAAAACAGAGTGAAACAGAGCGAGAGAGGAAGAAAGAGAGAGCGATAGAGACAGAGAGAGCGAGAGAGAGAGACAGAGAGTGAAAGAGAGACTTTTTTGACTTTTTACAATCCTTTATTTTTCAAACGTCACACTATACACATTAAGGTCAAAGGTGACTCAATAAATAAATATTTAAAGGAGCATTAAAAAGAAAAAACATAAATAAATAAAACAAATAAGTCAGCGCAGCACCGGATAGTTGTTAAGAACATTATCAGCTAATGCTGGTGTAAAACAAAGTTCTCATAACACCATACTGCCTTGAACATCTCCAAGTCTCCCATACTTCTGTAAAAGTTCAAATCAATCAGAATTCTTCATTTATGTAATATTCTCGGGCTCTCGCGTGGCTTCATCCAAATCTTATGAGATTGCGATCCGATCCTTGAGATGAAATCTGAATTTAGAGCTGTCCGAGCTGCTGCTGCAGTAAATGATTCAACATCACACCGTGATCTTAACTTCCTGTTAGCTTCAGCTGGAATAAACACAGATACGCCATGTGTGTGCGGTCTGCAGCGAGTCTTGGCTTGTCTAGGCTCAGTACTTCTCATCGCGGTGCTCCTCCATCTCCATACCGGAGTGTATTTCTTTAAGTGGATGCCATGGCCCCGTGGAACTCGTCCGGGCAGAGAGCAGGGCTAATTGCTCTCACGTGCTTCCTGCTTTCTGCTTCCAGTGCCTCTGACTTTTGAGATGAGACAATGTGGTCCATCCGGCACTGGAAAATCCTTCTTTTTTTCACAAACTGAGTGAATTAGGAGTTTGAGAAACTCCTAATTCACTCAGTTTGTTTATAGCACCAGGTTTTCCACCATCTGGTGGCTTTCAGCCAATCAGAACATCTTATTCAGCAGGTGTACCAACCTAGCCAGTTGAGTAAAATGGTCAATTCTTGCTGCTGGACTCAGACATCATGACCCCCACTGTATCAACAAACACTAAGACTACATTCTACTGCAGCTCATGGATGGTTTTCCTGCCCAAGTGGAGAGAAGAGAAGATTGCACACAAGACGTGTTCATTGACCATGTCGGCAAACCGCTTTAATTAGCACGGCATCTATCACACATCAACCGTCAGACCAAACAACTTAGTCAGGCTGAGTAACGAATGCACAGTGGCTCCTGCAAGACAGAAGATCAGAAAGTAGGAGACACTGCTGACGGTACAGATGCTAGAGAGGAGGAAAAGCTGTGAAAGTGTGTTTGAGAGCCAGACTGAGACTCCACTGACATCAGCTCCCAGATTTCTACCTCTTTGGCTTTCTCTTGGTTCTCGGATATTGATTGAAATTCCTTGATTTCGAAAGCTTTTACTGAAGTTCCTCAGGCATCAGACATTCCTGCTTCATGTTGATGCTCCTCATTCATTTTATTTTTACTTATTTTTGCCATTCATTTCTGGATTTTTATTTTTTCTGATTTAGTTTCCCCTTCAGACTTTCCCCAGGCTATATCCCCAGGGATATTCCTCAGGCTTGAAAAGATCTTCATCAACTTTCTACTCTTGAGAGGCTCTTCCTCAACTTCTTCAGACTTGAGAGACTCTTCTTCAGCTTTGTAGCAATCTTCCTCACCTTCCTTGGTCTTGAGAGACTCTTCCTTTTCTTCCCCAGGCTTGAAAGGTTCTTCTTGAACTTCCTCAGTTTTGAGAACCAGTTCCTCCAGTTCCTTATTTTTTAAACCTCTCCTTCAACTTCTTCAGACCTGAGACACTTCCTTTCAGTTCAACTTCTTAAGTCTTGAGAAACTCTTCCTCACCTTCTTTGTGTCACGTATTGTGACGGAGCAGAGATAGGACGGATGCAAGTGCAGGATGAACAGTTGTTTATTTGAAAGAGTGACAGGCAGACAAATCCAAAACGTGATCCAAAACGTAATCCGCAAACATGCAAGAGGTCAGGCGATTGGCAAACAGGCATACACTGGGCAAGGCTGGAATCTAGGTCATGGTCACGGAAAACAGGGTCGATAAACAAAACGAGAAATGAACTATGACGAGGAACTGGAAGTGGATAATCCAGCGCGAACTAACTTTAAACATGGAACGTGACTATGCCTACGATACGAACTAAACTAACTCTATGATACTCTCTCGCGTTGTGTGCTGGGAGGCGCGCGGTATATATGTGGACATGATCAGCGTCTAAACCGCTAGCAGCTGAGAGCAATACAGACCCATGTGAAATCCCAGCCAATGACAGAACAGGGAGGAGACATGACAGAAACATAAACAAAACACACGTGTCCAGATGTCACTACGGTCAACAACGGAAAAGCAGGTGCTCGCGCATTCGCACTTAGAGCACGCTGCTTCAAGGGGGAATCATGACACTTTGGTCTTGAGAGACTCTTCCTAAACTTCTTCAGGCTTGAAAGGCTCTTCCTAAACTTCCTCAACTTCTTTATTTTTGAGAACCTCGTCCTCAACTTCAACAAGCGCTATCTTTTTATGAGGAACTGTACAATAGTCAACCATGTGATCCTGAAGCAACTGAAGAACTTCTGAATGGACTACCACAGCTGAGCGAGTGTGAGAGAAACGAACTTGAAAAATCACTGTCCTTAGAAGAGCTCAGTACAGCTGCTCAACAACTGTCAAACGGAAAGTCACCGGGGCTGGATGGATTGACCTCCGAATTTTATAAAACATTCTGGTCCTTGATTGGCCCAGACCTGCACTTTGTCATACTCAGATGTATGGAAACAAAAGTCTTACCCCTCAGCTGTAGGAGAGCTGTAATTACCCTGTTACCCAAAAAAGGAGACCTTGGTAGCTTAAAGAACTGGCGTCCTGTCTCCCTCCTTGGGACAGATTATAAAATCTTTTCAAAGGCATTAACAAAACGCCTTAAAAGATTTTTAGCCACAATACTACATGATGACCAGTCATACTGCATCCCAGAACGCTCAATCTTCAGCAACCTTTTTCTGGTGCGAGACCTGTTGCACCTCACAGAGCTATATAAGGTAGAGATGGGACTAGTGTCACTAGGTCAAGAGAAGGCTTTTGACAGAGTGGATCATGGTTATCTTTTTAAGACCCTAACAGCTTTGGGCATTGGTGGATGCTTCATCTCATGGATTAGGCTGCTGTACACTAATGTGTACAGTATGCTGAAAATAAACAGAACACTAACAAGAACTTTTCCGTGCACAGAGGTGTTCCACAAGGCTGTGGCCTGTCCGGTCTGCTGTACACTCTCCCCATTGAGCCCCTGCTAAGACACCTGCGAGAAAATCTGCAAGGGTTTTCAGTGTTAAGCCCTGACTTATCTGATGTGACCACAGTCAAGCTCACAGCATATGCTGATGATCTGACGGTGATAATCAGGTCAGAGGATGACATCAGTCACGTGTTTTCTGGCCTGGATGTCTTTCAGAGCGCATCATCTGCACGTGTAAACTGGAACAAAACTGATGCCTTGCTTCTAGGTCAATGGCAGGAGGAAAATATACCTCACCTCCCACAGGAGTGTTCATGGAGGGACTGAGAATACTTGGGATGTTCTTTGGCACAGATCGATATATGCAGAAGAACTGGGATGGATTGACCAATAAGGTTCTAGAAAAGCTAAATAGATGGAGATGAATTCAATCACAGCTGTCCTATAGGAGCAGGGTCCTAGTGATAAACAACTTGGCTGCCTCGATGCTATGGCACCGTCTGACAGTATTGGATCCACCTCAAGAACTCTTGCTAAATGCTGAACATTTGGATATGAAAATTGTCTTGAAAAAACAACATGAAAATGGCCCAATTCCACCAGATTTTAATAAAGTTGAGCAGTTCCAGGAGGTTGTTCTAGGTAGCACTAGAGTTAATCTTTCAACTATGGGAGATAACTGTGTCAGAATTGGAGGCTGCTTTGGTGTAGTAATGAATATTCTTCAATGTCAGGAGAAGGTGTATGTAATCTACAGAGAATGTGAGCAAATGGAACCTTTCTTTCACTATCCCATAAACTCAATTCAGATGGGGGTCTATTTAGTAGATAATCTCTCATCTAGCCTGAAATGATTGAGTTGAATGGAAATGTGATGAAGTATGTGAGGCTACCATATCAAGGCCGATTTGTTGCAGTGCGTTTACTGCACATAAAGTGGTAATGTAATTGAGAATAACATACAGCACTGCCGCATCAAAATAATTCATTTTTCAGTTATTTAATTCATGCATTTTTAAAGTCATTTAGACATGAAATTAGACTAGGTGTCTTGGGACATTAGAGAGGTGTTCACCACTGGAATGTTGGATGTCTCTGATCCATGTATTCTTAGGAATGTTTATAGCAATTTAAGTTTTATTAATCTTTGTTTTTTTTCATTGAACAGACAGCTATGAGTCAGATGCAGAAGATCCAGCCCAAAAAAAATGCCAGGCGCAAAATGTAGGTGTAAAATTTTTTGTAATATGTTTTCTGCTTTCTCGTAGTAAAGTGGCTTCAACATTGTATAATTTGCTAAGTGCACTGAAGTGTCACAAATGACTTTATTTAAAAAAGACTTCTAAAGGCCAAGCACTCGACTTTTGAGCTCCTCTTTGAGGGACTCTGAGGAAGATGATGCTTTACAGCAAGATTCCACAGGTCTTCCTGCTCCTCCACCAGTCTATCATTTTGATCGACCCACAGAGGGGACTTCAATATCCTTTACAGAAATGCTGACCAGTAACCACGCCATTTACAGAGTTGGGCAATGTTCAGCTGCAGTGTGATACAGAACAACACATTGAGAAACAGATAGTCTTTGAAGACCTTAAGTAGCTGGGTCGTGTGTGTTTAATTAGGATTTCACATGTGAATGTAAGTGTATCATCCCAAATCTATATGAAATGAAGGGTATAGGTCAGAGGTCTCCAACAAGATCCACAGTCCTGGAGAGTTTAGCTCCAACCCTAATTAAACACACACCACCCAGCTATTTAAGGTCTTCAAAGACTGCTTATCTGTTTCTCAATGTGTTGTTCTTTATCACACTGCAGCTGAACATGGCCCAACTCTGTAAATGACTTCAGTGGCCTCCATGTTTACATGTGACAGCGTGCTGCGGTGATGTGTTTTTTTGTTTGTTTGTTTGTTTTTTGTGCGCATACGGGTCAGTTTAAGACCATGATCAGTTCATGCTGAAATATGACATTGGCCACATTTTAAAAATTAGAATTGAGCAATGAGGCTTGCAGTGTGAATGTAGCCTTTGTGTGCTTGTGGACTCCTTTAACGTCATCATCCACTGCCGAAGTTCAAGTCCACTGCTCAAGAACGCAAATACAGAGGACATAAAAATTCCCAGATGTATTATTCTTGATATTGAGGATGCATTGGATAGTGAGCTGTGCACAAGTTTGAAAATCCCAGAAGTCTTTGGGGCACTATGACACTGGGCAATAGAAGCTGTCGATCAATGTTAGGATTGATTCAAAAGATTTGAAAAATTCATATTGTCAAAATTAGTGTGATATTTAATGTATTTGATGTGATATTTTAACGTCCAAACCCACAACAGCCTCAACAGACTCTATTACACGGATGCCAAAGGACTCCTCAGACCCCTACTCCTGAAGTTACTGTCAGTAAGTATGTCTCAGTTTGTCAGCAGTGTGTGTGGTGCTTGAAAATTTGTGAACTCTTTTGGATTTTCTATAGTTTATGATTGTTGACAGGGAAAAATGTATAGAATAGTTGTAAAGGAAGGTAGTTGCATTTTGGGGCCGCTGGGCTACGGATTTCACAAATGCGGCTGAACGAGACTTTGGTGCATGCTGGTGTATAGTTGTGTTTAAAAGCTACAAGGCAAACTGATCGGTCGTACATCTAAGACATGTGACACGGACATGGATTTGGAACAAATGACACATATCATGTCCTAAAAACCTTAACTAGCTGGCTCGGGTGCCCTAACCTGAAAAACAATTTTAAAAAATTGCAATACACATTTATTTTAAAAACTATTTTATCACAAATAAATCAACATTCATTTTTTTTTTTTTTTTAACCTCACCAGCTCCACAAGAGCCTTCAAGATCTGGGTTCCAAGAAACACCTTTCTGTGGAAAGACCTCTACAGCCACCTGTAGTCAGTGCCAGTAATTTGGTGTAGGCCAAAACTAGCAAGTATTTGGACGGTGACACTATTTGGATAATTTTGGCGCTGTATGCCACCACAATGGATTTGAAATGAAACAACTGAGATGCAATTGAACTGCAGACTTTGTTGTGGATAAAAATGACATGAAATAAACACGAGGGAGACCTAGTATGAGTAATATGTAATTTTATTGAAAATTCACAGGACTGGTTGGATTCACACTTTAAGATCTTTAAGAGTAACACACTATGGTTTATTAGTCACAGAGAAATATAAGAGCTGAGGAGGGCAGGCTGAGAAACACACACACTCTCGTACAGTCAAGGGCGGGCGTGCAGACATAACACACACAAAGGCCCCAACGCACACACACATAACAACATGAGACTAAGGTCTCTCTAAAATTGTTTTCTCTCTCTCCCACTTTCAATCCTAATGGTAGTCAGAAAGTCCTCTTTCAAAACATCATGTTAAATTTGATAAACCTTTTTTTAAACATCATGGTAATGTAGCTCTTTTTAAAGCTCTTTTTAACCCTATTGGTATTGAAATCATAGTCTTTTTAAAATATATTGGTTAT
This sequence comes from Ictalurus punctatus, assembly GCF_001660625.3. Lineage (NCBI taxonomy): Eukaryota > Metazoa > Chordata > Actinopteri > Siluriformes > Ictaluridae > Ictalurus > Ictalurus punctatus. The sequence goes on from NW_026521105.1 coordinate 13,865, forward strand.
CTACTGTGTAAATACAGTATAAATACTGGAGCTTGAGCTCCAGGTGTCAGATCACTTCTGAGAATTCTCATCATTGTGGATCTCGTGAGGTGGAAATAAAATCTGGACCCTTGCTTCTTCTCACTTACGGCTGGTGTCTTTTTTTTTTTCTATCTCCAACTGGGTTTAGAGGTGTGAGTATTTGCTTCTATGTTGAATTTTAAGTGTCTTTGGGTAATAGGCTAAATTTGGGCCAGCAACTTTCAGCTTTAATTCAAGGGGTTGAACAAAAATATCATATGAAACGTTTAGGAATTGCAACCATTTTTATACACAGTTCCCTTATTTAAGGGGCTCAAATGTAATTGGACAGATGAACATAATCATAAATAAAATGTTCATTTTTAATACTTTGTCAAGAATACTTTGCAGGCAATGACTGCTTGAAGTCTGGAACCCACAGACATCACCAAATGCTGGGTTTCCTCCTTTGTGATGCTCTGCTAGGCCTTTACTGCAGCTGACTTCAGGTGTTGTATGTTCGTGGTTCTTTCTGCCTTGAATTTTGTCTTCAGCGTGTGAAATGCATGCTCGATCGGGTTGAGATCAGGTGACTGACTTGTCAATTGCAGAATGTTCCACTTCTTTGTTTTAAAAAACTCCTGGGTTGCTTTTGCAGTATGTTTTGGGTCACTGTCCAACTGTAAAGTGAAGAGCCGTCCAATTAATTTCACTGAATTTGGCTGAATCTGAGCAGACAATATATTCACATACACTTGCTTTGATCTTCTGTCACATCACCAATAAATACTAGTGACCCAGTGCCATTGGAAACCATGCATGCCCATGCCATCACACTACCTCCACCGTGTTTTACAGATGATGAGGTATGCTTTGGATCACGAGCTGTTCCAATCATTCTGGTACAGTTTGATCTTAGTTTCATCTGCCCAAAGAATGCTTGGTCTGGCTTGTTTAGATGTTTTTTTTTGGCAAAATCTAATCTGGCCATTCTGTTCTTGAGGCTTATGAATGGTTTGCACCTTGTGGTGAACTCTGTATTTGTTCTTGTGAAGTCGTCTCTTCATTGGAGACTTGGATAATGATACGCCTGCCTCCTGGAGAGTGTTCTTCACTTGGCTGGTGTTGTGGAGTTTTTCTTTACCATGGAAAGGATCCTACGATCATCCACCACTTTTGTTTTCCGTGGACATCCAGGCCTTTCTGTTGCAGAGCTCACCAGTGTGTTCTTTTTTTCTCAGACTGTACCAAACTGTTGATTTGGTCACTCCTAATGTTCCTGCTATCTCTCTGATGGATCTTTTTTTTTTTTTTTAACAGCCTAAGGATGGCCTGTTTCACTTGCATTGAGAGCTCCTTTGACCGCATGCTGTGTGTTCACAACAACAGCTTCCAAATGTGAATGCCACACCTGGAATCAACTCCAGACCTTTTATCTACTTACAGGCTGCCTGCAGGTCCTTAAAGTCTTATCTCTCTAGATTTCTCCTTTCCTGGAAAGTCATGGAAAGGAAATACTGGATTTTTCTTTCACTGTTGGAGCAAATGGTAATGCAAACAGGATATTTGCTCTGGTCTCCCATCTACCTCTATAGAAGTTTACCCTGCTGTAGTTTACTTAAACCCAGGAATGGATGTATATGCATGAACACAATCTATTATAGCTGATGTATCGTGTAGCATGACTGAAGTGATGTGCAGGTCTTCAAATCTAATACTTTTTAATATCATAGTCAAGAAATTTCCAATAATGTAAGTGCTGATACCTGCAGCTACCCTGTGCTTAACTGATGAAATAGAGAAGGAATAGCCCACACCTGTCCATGAAACAGCTTTTGAGTAAAATGGCCAATTACTTTTGGTCCCTTGAAAAAGAGGGGGCTACATATTAAAGAGCTGTAATTCCTAAACCATTCCTCCAATGTGGATGTGAATACATTTAAATTAAAGATGAGGGACTGCACTTTAAGCCCATATTCATTATTTAACTGTAACTTGAATAAGTGTGTAATAAGCCTCAGCATTTTTATTATAAGCTACAAGCAATCTGCGTCATTACATTTATTCTCAGTGAATATGAAATTACTGCAGATATATTTATCATCCTGGGGAGGGTCTCTGTTTGCACAAAGGACCAATCACAACTGTTGTCTGCATACACAGACGTTATTACAGTTTTTTAGAGGTGCACATCAGGCAACGCAAAGGTCTGACGTAGAAGTATAAATAGCCTTTTTAGCGTGTCTCGAATTGCAGAAGTTGTCAACTGTTTTGCCTCATGTTCATTAGATGCTGTCCGAAAGAACCCGTTAACATCAAGGGCAACAAGTGCTGAGATTGTGACGGTGATGAAAAGGTGGCTGCAGCTGGCTTCAGACCGTGGAGGAGGATGGAAGAGGTGCAACAAACAGTAGCTTGCCCTGACTAGGAACGCATAAACCATTGAAATCAATGAGGAAAAAATTCAGCAGTGATCAGTCTGGAGCTCACGAGTCTGGACGCTCTCTTCGCCCTCTGCCCGGAGCTCCGTCCATGTACTTAAAAAAAAAAAAAAAAAAGAGGAAATTTCGGCTGTGCGACATGCGCAGAAATCCTGGCCTGTGTGCCAGAAAAGAAAAGCCACCCCACAGAAGTCTCATATCCCGCCATATGCTTCCTCAGGCGGCAGAAAGCTTTCAGCCACTTCAGCTCCAGCTTGGTGACGGCCAGCTTAGCGAGTCCGAAAGCGGAGGCAGGTTTGTGCTGCTTCACCTGGGAGAAAGGGACAATGAAGGAAAAATATTAAACACCCCCATGTACAACACAGCAGCCCCTGGAAATAAAAGTGAAATACACAGAAGTTACTTACATTGATCAGAAAGAGACCGCCGTCAGCCTTCTCGAGGTTCTCAAACTCCTCAGTCGTGAGGTTCTGCAGGACTCCGGTCCTGTGTCCGCTGACCGAAAAGAAGTGAGCACACAGCAGCCCGATGCAATGGTTGAGCATGTCCGGGTCTGCTGGACGAGCCTTCAGATCAGCGAAGCAGGGACAGCGTCCGACAGTTTGCCGTGCAGGAGCCGTAAGTACTCCCACGCTCTTCTCCGCTCGCACGCCTTGCCTGTGGAGCACGACTCGACCGGACAGATGTCTGCACTCCCACTGCAGCAGTCTTTGGAGACTCGACAACCTTGTGGAGCCAACTCGGCCCTCGGTCAGTCTCTCATCGAGTTAATGGAGGAACTTGGAAACGCGCGTCAGAAATAACTTGGCCGTAGTGACCTTCTACCGCTGGCACAATGATTTCATCCATTCAAGGACTCTCGAGACATTGTCAATGTACTTCAGGTGGGCTGCCAGGGGACTGTCCGTGTTGGCCCACAAAGTGAAGGAAGTGCTCGACGTGTCTCCTCTCCTGCTTGCTGTTGGCCGTGGCTTTGGGGACATCTCTGAGGCCTGTCAAGCCGAGCCGTGTACACTTAACATTGGCTCTGGAAAAAAAAAAGGGGGGGTTGGGCAGGCGGCCGGGGACATGCCGGGCTACTAGTGCTGACAGCCGCTCAAATTCTGCGGAGAGTTTTGCTACTTTTTCGATCAGTTCAGAACATTTGCAACTTTTAGATTTCTTCGCCTCACCGAAAGCTTGCAGTTGTTGTTGAGCAGCTTTATTTTGGCGCCGAGTAGTAACTTCCTGACCGTGTCCCCGGCGAGCTGGTGAAGGTCGAACAGGTGGCAGTCTAGCCGGCGGAAACCTTTCCTGCTGCATGCAGACACCGGGCAGTCCAGAGGATCCGCATATCACCCGCTCGCCGCCGCCAGGTGAAGCCCGCGTTCCTCTGGACCCTGCTGATGAATCTGGGCGAGATGAGCCTGCACGTTGGTGTAGAAACGCCGACAAACTGGACACGCTCTCCTCCGTGACATCTTGCTGCTCTGCAAGCAGTACAGAATGTTTCAGCTATATGCACTTGCTATTAGGGACGTGCCGATGCTTCCGCACACTACCAAGTGTGCTCCGAAAAATTGCCACGTTGTCATAAACAGGGTTCCATTCTTTCCTCACACAGTTCTTTGGCTATCTGCACAGGCAAGTTACCAGACATCGCAGGCTTCGAACAGCCAGTGTGCAGGGAGTCAGAGTTTTTAATTAAGCACTTGAGCACCATTAGGCGGTTCATTTCAGGCTCTCCGTCACATTTTATGTGAATGTGGCCATGACATTTCTCACAGTTGCCTCTGATTTCTATGAATTTCTCTGTGGCTGATGGATAGACCTTGGCTCTTTTAAAGACAAATGTGCAGGGGCTTTTCACTTCTTCCCAAATGTGATGATTTATCACGTGTCCAGATGCTACACTTCAGAATTGTGTATTCCCTTTTTTGTGTTTTCAGAGAACTTGTTTTTGTACTGAATTGTTTCGGGCATGAATTCAATCCATTTCTGAAATGAAACTTCAAGATAAAAAGTCCGGCAATCTTTTGGTCTTGGGGAAAGGGACCTGGCTCAAAATGAGTGTCATCACTACTGCCACTTGTTTCATGATCACTTTCATAAATAAACCCTAAAGCAGTCCAGATGTTGTGTCTAATAATAATGCACCTGTAGTAAATCTACACTAATCAGAATTGTGATAAGTGTTTTATTCATACAACCAACAGAAGTACCTCAATTTACCTGAAAGGAGCTGTCTCGCGCTGTCTGATTCTCAACAGTCATCTCGCTCGGTTTGAATGACGCACCTGCGCACTCAGCCACGCCCACCAGATGACTAAACAGTAGAAATGAATGGAATAGGGATATAAATAAATAGATCAATAAAAAAGATTGCACTTTGCATTCCATATTTTCTCCATCACAGTGATTGCAAATGTTATATTATATTTAGAGCTGCAACAACTAATCGATAATAATCGATTATGAAAATCGTTGGAAACGAATCTCATTTTCGATTAGTTGCTCTGCACGGTGCGTTTACTCATTACATTACTTCTGTACTGAAAACACGCTTCGGAGAGTAAATATTAAAGTAGTGTCCTAAATGAAGTACTGTACACTTACACTATGTACTTACACTACGCACTACTCTCCCGTCTAGTGCAATAGGGGTCCCCTAGTGGTCAGTGGTGTAATTGCAGGGGGTCCTTGGGAAAGTTTGATATATATATATATATATATATATATATATATATATATATATATATATATATATATATATATATATATATATATAAAAGGATCAAAACATTCAAATGAGATGTTTTAGAATTAACCAATTTGTTTATTTGCGAGCAGTCACAAATATCACAATCGTTCATTGATGGAATTTACTTTAAATTTATTTACAAATGAAATGATAATTTGCAAAAACCTGAGTGGTAGAGAAGGTCAAGTGTTGCATTGATGGATAAACAAATAAATAAACAAAATATAACTCTAAGAGTCAAATTATATGTCACACCAACAATAAAATGTAAAAAATAAAACATTGAAATGTTTTGATTCAATTTTAAATGTCCAATGTTAACATTATTAATGTTGAATATTAATAAAATAAAGCAACATATATATAAATGACTATAATTGTTGTGGAGCGAGGGGGTCCTTGTGGATTGTTCAAAATAGGCTAGGGTTCCAGAACGCACAAAAGGTTGAGAATCACTGGTCAAGTGTATGAATTTTAGAAAGGTAATATCATCTCAAATGGAATGCAGTAGTGGAGCATGACATCATACACATGTAATGTAATGCCGCTAGCTTTAGCAGATACCCAGGGTCACCGACAATGACTTTCTTCAGTTTACTGTTTACGTCAACGTTACCTTTTATTCCCAAAAGGACTTCAGTCACCATCAGACATCAGACGGAGGAGTAATCATCAAGTGACAGAGGAAGAAAGTGTGCAACCTCCAAGTCCTCTAAGGCAGGGGCACATTTTATATTAAACCACGGAGAAGATTAAACTTTACAAACTGGGGTTTGTGGAGCAGGGAAGCACGACAGTGATGCACGAGCACAAAGTTATGTTTGTATCCAAAATTCTCCACAAAATGTAAGGGGTTGTAGAAACTGGTGCAAGTTGCTTAAAAGTAAAACTCTTCCCACACTTCATTTATCAAAGATAAATGAGATACAGGCTGATTCTGGGTGTGGACCATTATGACTAATTGGGCTTCTAAACACAATATTCAAACGTCACAAAATGTGGTATACATGGACAACAAGACATAGAATAAGCATGTCATGTTTCCTGGATTTCTGGTGCTCTGAGTGCCAACAACAATTTTTTAAAAATATCAGCCATTTATATCAATGAGAATGAGAAAAGAAGGCCATAACACTAATGTTGTCCACCAGAGGGAGCCACATGATAACAAATCCTTTCAGGTAAACCTTTCATAGTTTAAAATCTCTGTATAAATAGTTCAATTGGTCCACTATGCATAAAATTCATTATAGTTTCATAACTTTAATAAAGTCTTAAACCATCTAAGCCTAATCCGTTTGCAAAAGAAATCATGATCTTCAAAATACCTTCATTTTTATATATCCTAAATACTGAAAACATTTGTTAAGTTTCTAGACATGACTGAATGCATTGTTGTCCAATTAAAATGAAGACAATATTATTTGTGCCTTTCCCATGTTGACTCCTGTCTTGGAGTCAGGATCACACTGCTGGTACTGGCAGTGTCCGGCTCTTTAAGAACTCACTTACACATGATGTGTCACTCATTACCATTCTGTTTCTTTCCAACAAAAAGAGCTTTTTAATGCATTAAAACTCGTGTTGTGTTTCGCTAAAAGGGAATGCTGTATCCATGGAATTGTCATTGCCATATCATGGCACATATGGAGAAATGAAGCATTTGTTTTAATTCTATGTTGCTTGTAGCATTTTAAGACGTATTAAGGCACAAGTGAGGTGTAAGAGGCTGTGCTACACCTCGCACAGTCAGCAGAAGACAGCAGCAGTGCACAGCAAGAGTTGCCATGTGGGGGAACTCAGTTACCCAGAATACTCCAGGCTGATTAACTGGGATTGCCTGCACTTGCCAGGCCGGATGCTTAAAGCCAGACTTTGAGGCCACTCTTTGTCATACCTTTGTAGTGGGGAGAAAATTTGCCTCATGTGGGAACTACTGGGGAAGGGAAGTTGGGTCAGAGCCACTCAAATGCCAGGTGCCCCCTCAGGAAATTCTTTGAGGACGGGGCTCACAACCTAGGTAAAATCATCTCCCACCTTCCCTGCTCCACTTTGGTTGCTCTGCTTCCTTACTCAGCTGAGGTCATTACTCCACTGCGTGGTTCCACTGAGGATATCCCCCTACCCCTCTGCTCTGCAGAAGATATCATTATAGCTCATGGCCTCACCACTCTGTCTCTCTGCTCTGCCTCCAATGTCACTACACCACCGCGTAAGGCCTGACATTCAGTGTATTCTACGTTACACCCATACTGTTCCTCATTATCTCAATATCATTAAAAAATGGACTGTTCTGTCTCAGATGAGTGATGAACTTGATTTTGAAGCTGTGTTTCCTGATGTTGGTGTTGCACTTCCACCAAAAAAGTGTTAGTGAACCTAGTAATCATTTCTACATTTGAATATGATCATGAGGCACATGGCTCTCACTTCACTTATTCTACAGGGTTCGGCAGGGATTTGGTTCAACCTACTAAAGAGTGGAGAAGCGGATACCAGAACTTTGCATGCTGAATGCCCAGTTTTTGTGGGCAGTACGTGGGGTAAATTTCCAGTAAGCACCTCTGCAGAAAATGCTTGGCGTATTTGGTTATTTTTATTAATGTACTCAATTTTACTGAAAATTGGAAACAAAATCAGTGCTCACTGATATCCAAGCAACTTCATAAATCTTTTGTAAATATTTCTTTTAATCTTTGATTTAGTTGCCAATAAGTGGCTCTGCTGTCGGGGACAAGAGTTCAGGAGAAGGTGCACTCTGTACAGGTCCGACTGAGACTGAAAATTGAAACTCTACCTAAAGCAAGCTGAAAAGATTTTCAGAACTAAGATATTTGGCATTGATCAAAGGGGCTGATTAGATTTGTACAAATTTTTTGTAATGTGTATATGAAGAATAAAATACAGAATTGATATGAAAGATAAATATATTAGTTTACTATTTTACAATATTGTGTAATCTCTAGATAAAGGTGATTACTGCACTTCCCTGTTTACTGTTTTATCAAAGGCTTGACACAGTCGATCATGAAATATTGCTGCATAGATTAAATAGATTAAATTGGTCTATTAAATCATTTAAAAATTATTGAAGTAATCTCAGAGAGGCTATTCGGGTTAAATAAAGGCTAAATAAATAAATAAAGAAACAAAATGGCTCTTTCCACAGGTGATGGCTAATTCCCTGCTTTTCTTGTAATACTTGATTTAATCTCCCATCCCTTCAGTTCTCTCATCTTCGTGTAATCTCTAATCAAATATCATTTGTTGGAATACCCCCTCTCATAAAGGGGTCTTCTACTCTCATGTTTAGTTAATCTGTCAAAGAGTTCTAGTCTGTTGTCTGCAAAAATACAACAAAATACAACAAAGATTCATTCTTCTTCCTTCCTGAATTCCTTTCTTAATATCCTTCTGGTGAATGAAAAAACTAAATCCTTTAGTCTAAGACTATTTGTGATGTACACTAATCTAACCTGTTAATATCCCATCTGTGCTAACGAGTGATAATCCCAATAATACAGAACTAAAATAGAGTAAATGAGGTTGAGATCTAGACATGTATTTACAGTTCTCTAGTCTCTTTTATCCCACTATTTTTTATTCAAAACATCCTATTGAATTTGTTTTTTACTGTGTACAACAATAGTGTTTAGTTTAAAGGGTAGACGTGCACGCACCCCTTTGTCCCTTATTAACTTACAACTGCACCACACTCAAAATATCACTCAGACCCTTCATACATGACATTTGAACTTCCTTCACTTTCTGTAAATATCTCTAATCATGAGTAATGCATATGTGTATTTAACTAGTCTAACAAAATTGATCATCTATGAGCTTGGTTTCAATTTAATACAAATTTGTTTCCTTCGCTGAGCGCCATTTGTGAAAGGCGTAAAAAAGTTCCATTATAAATGTATCCATTTCATTTAAACTGTATTTGATCCTATAAAGTTGGTGTTAAGTCTACTCATGTCACGAACTACATTTCCCATCCTGCACTGCGGCCCACAAACATCTCTGCCATGCACTGCAAATCCCAGATCACACACCTGCATTAAATTCACAGCACAATCACAGCTACAGTATAAAGACTTTCAATTCACTCACAGATTGTGCAGTATATGCTCCATTCCTCGTGTTTGTGACCATTGCACTGTCTTATTTAAATATTGAGACTTGTGTTTCGTATACATTGTATTACATGTCCATAGCACACCGTATATAATATATATTTGTATATTCACACATTACTTTATTCTATTCAACAGTCTACGGTTCAGTAAAGAAACAAGTCACTCAAACTACACTGCTGCAAAGAGACTGTAACTGAACTAAACTAATAAACATGTCACTGCAGTGAGACCCACATCAGTACAACAACAGGTCACATCATCAGCAAAAGAAACCACCACGTAACATGCAACACTGTTTGATCCAGACACATGTAATCAATGCAAATCCTAATTCAACATCAACTATTCATCTTATTCTAATGTGAAGGACTCCACACATCTGGAATAGACAGAAAATATGTTACAAAAAGTTTGAAAATAAGTGTAGACTAATATTACCATCAAATCTTACTAATTATTCATCACTGGACATAGGCACTGTTTAAAGAGAAATATACAGCAAATTATTCATCACTGTGCAACACAAATACCTCACGCCAAAAGAGCTTACACTTACACTGCTCAACTTAGAAAAACAGCAGTTACATTATTATTATTATTATTATTATTATTATTATTATTATTATTATTATTATTATTATTATTATTATGTATTTATTTATTTTTTTGCTTTGAGTTCCTTGCAATCATGACGTGAGTGACCAGTTGGCATGGCAACATCAGGGCACGTAAAGATTTATAGACACATACAGGAATCAAAGATACACAAATTTAGTGATGGTTATTCCAGCTCTTTTCAGTGAGTCAGTTCATTTGGCTCAGCAATAAACTCCCAAACGACTCTTCATTCAGTACGACTAATGGCTTTTATAATTCAGCTAAATTTAGCAATATTTGGACCCATGATTAGTATGTGTGCACATATATCACTTAACTTGTTCAGTGTAGGCTAATTATACTAACCTTTAATTGTACATCATTTTGGATTATGTTTCGCGTAAAAAACTTAAATAATATAAAAACAGACATTATTACCCATGTGTATTAAGTGTTTTATTTAGCTTGATCTATCCAAAACTCAAACCATTCCAAACAAACCACACTCACTACACTGCTGGAGTACAGGTAACAGCAGCGCACCCCTCACTCACGTACTCCAGTTATAATCGAAGGTTCACATTTCAAATTCCTGTTGGAATCTTTCTGACCATGTTCATGTACAGTTTGTATAAGATTTAGTTCCACTTATTCCTACTGATTATTGTGAAATGTTTAACAGAGGTACAGTATATTTTCAATTCAATTAAATTTTATTTGTATAGCACTTTTTACAATAGACATTGTCTCAAAGCAGCTTTACAGAAATATCAACACGGTATACAGATATTAAAGGTGTGAATTTATCCCAACTGAGCAAGCCACTGAGTGGCGACGGTGGCAAGGAAAAACTCCCTAAGATGTTTTAAGAGGAAGAAACCTTGAGAGGAACCGACTCAGAAGGGAACCCATCCTCATCTGGGTAACAACACATATTGTGAAAAAGTTCATTATGGATTTATATGAAGTCTGTATGGCGTTAGGAGCAGCCGTAGTCCCAGCAGTCTGGAATTAGAGAAGATTTGAGCTCCATCCAGAAGCAGAAAGGATCTGGATCTCTAGTATCTCCATAAATTCGTGTGGGGCTCGGCGAAAGGAGAGAGGGAGAAAAAAGATAATTATGACTGCGAAGTAGTAGAACAGAATCTAGTCAGGGTAGGCTTGAGTAAACAAATACGTTTTAAGCCTAGACTTAAACACTGAGACTGAGATTTTGAGATGTTTACATAACCTTTGAAAAGAAATTGTTGGTTTTAACTTTGCTTTCTGTTTCCATTGTAGAGTTTTAGCTTATTTATTAAATGATCTGGCAGACAGAAAATGGGAGTGAGAAACTTTTGGTAGGTTTAGTATTGAGCCATAAGTTTAAAAAAAATAATAATGTTGCAGTGGCACGAAGCTCAGTAGAATTTTCTGGCATAAGTTTAATTACCCCAAAGTTCTATGATTTTGCTGTAGCAGTGCCATTGATTTGGGACATCCATCCATCCATTTTCTGTACTGCGTATCCTACACAGGGTCGTGGGGGGAGCGTGGAGCCTATCCCAAGGGACTTGGGGCACAAGACAGGGGACAGCCCTGGATAGGGTGCCAACCTGTTGCAGGGCACAATTGCACACACACTCTCACACACTCACACACTACGGATCGTTTGGAAATGCCAATCATCCTACAACACATGTCTTTGAATTGGGGAGGAAACCAGATCACCTGAAGGAAACCCCCGAAGCATGGGGAGAGCATGCAAACTCCATGCATATGATAGTTGTTGTTGTTGTTATTATTATTATTATTATTATTATAATAATCATTATTATTATTATGAGGATCCCGTTGTGTGCTGGAGACACTTTTCCAGCCTGTCTCTCTACCACACCTTAAAGCATCTTAACATCACAGGACAACAAATGAAAAGAACTATCAGGAACACCACAGAGGCTGCTGAGAGAGCTTCAAGAAGGCTCTGGAGGGTGATCAGCAATTTGGACATAGGCCAGGTCCAGGGAGTCTTAGGATTAAAGACCCGAAACACCCAGTGACTCCAGGTTCCATCACTAATGTGTCCAAGAGCACATTGCAAGATGTTTGAAAAAAACATAATATTAATAATAAAATTAATTAATTAATTCCATAAAAATCAGAAAAGTTGACTGGACTAGAAAAAACATGCACAATGACCATCCAAGCTGTTTTTTTATTTTATTTTTATTTATTACATTATTTTTGCAGACCCAGCAGATACAGTCAGGTTCATAAATATTTGGACATTGGCAAAGTTATTGTTTTTAAAAATATATATTTTTACCACAGTATATTGGAGTGGAAATAAAATATCAATATTCATTCTTTCATTTCAACTCCAAAATACTGGGTTCGACAGCTAAAATAATAACTTTGTCAAGTAACGAAGAGGAAACATTAGCATTGTCTGTACACCAAAAAAAGAGAACCTCTGTTATGTTAGTATCAGGGTACTGGTATTGCACCTCCCCATAGTCCACCTCCTCTGTATTAAAGGTCATTTTAGATAGCAACTATAGAAAATATAGTAGTTTTAAAAAACAACACCCTACTACACACACGTCTCCTCGTGCTGCAAGTGCACACTGGTTTTGGCCTAGTAGGGCGAGTAAGGGAAATTGAACACAGGTTATTGGGAAAAAATAAAATGTAAAGCAAGGCAATGCTCCTAAGCATACCTCCAAAGTTGTAACGAGTTGTAAAGACAACAAGGTAAATCTACTCGAGTGGCCATCAAAAACACCCTGACCTGATTCCCAAAGAAAATTTGTGGACTGAAGTGAAAAAGCATGTCTGAGCAATGAGGCCCTCAAAACAGTTCTGTCCAGAGGAATGAGCACAAATTACAGCAAATCATCAGAAGCTTGTGGAAGGCTACCCCAAGTTCAATCAATGAACAGGCAATACCACTAAACACTAACAAAGTGTATCTAATTACTGTAATCATTAAGCATAACTTTTAATAATCTGTCATGTACATATGTTTATAGTTGAATCATTTTCAGACATGGTTTGGTAATTCTAGACAACATGGTTCAGGTTAATTGGGAAAGACTGGAAATACAGTAAGTGAAGAAAGGAAAAGTGAAGGGATTTACAGGAAGAGATGCATGAAACACCTCACACCTATGGTTAAATGATGGGTTGGTGGTTAAATGATGGACTGATGGATTTTATCTGTATTAAATGGTGTTTTTATGAAACATCATAATAAGCAGGGAAATGAGGTAGACTGGGAAATATAGAAGTTGCCTACTACTTATTTGTGGAGGTGGGGTTTGGTTGAACATCAGTTTGTTAATGGAGGGCGGAGCCAGGGAAAAGTGAGTGGTAAGGATCTACACCTGTGCAGGATTTTGTAACAGGTGTTCTGTGTTTCAATGAGCAGGATAAAAGGGGGAGAGAGGGGACAGACACCACAGGAGACCCACGTGTCTATATCTGTGCATAGTGAAATAAAATTTCTGAAAAGAGACAGAAATATTGAAGGAAAATAAAGAACTGATTTTTGAGCCTGCTTCCCATCTCCTCATTTTCAGTCCACCCGTATGCAGAGATTTTTACTTAGTGTACTGTGTTCATGTAACCATAGAGATTAAAGCTGTTTATTTTTAAATCCACATTCATACCCAATCTTTTATAGAATTCACTGTAAACAGATTATGTTAAAACACACACACAGAGTTAGAAAATGCCATTAAAATGTAAGTAGCATTTATAATTTATTTCTTGCCATACCAGCATACCATAGAATAAAAAAGTAAAATAAATTAGAAAATAAAACCAGCATGAATTCTTAAAATGTATGTACACTAAATAAAACTCCTTGTATATTCAGTATTAGGCCTATTAAGTAATGTTCTATATTTCTCAGTCCACCTTATTCCACTGCTTCTTACGATGTTTCATAAAAACACGCACTGTAATGCACAGAAAATCCATCAGTGCATTATTTAACCATGCAGCCATTATATCCTTTTACTTTCCCTCTCTCCACTTATTGTATTTTATGACTGACAATTAACCTGAGCCATGCTGTCTAGAATGACCAAACCCTCTGGTAATTTCCAAACCAAACTAATGATCTGCCTCTTTTGTTACAGTAGCACACCTTATACAGTGGCTTGTACTGATATTATAACTAGAACACCACCATGAGAGAATTACTATTAACTTTATGACTTTAGCAACACTACAGTTCAAAAGTTTGGAGTCACTCAGAAATTGCCTTGCTTTTGAATAAAATCTGAATTTTTAAAATAACATTGATCAGAAATACAGTCATTATTATAGCTGGATTTTTAAGGGAATATCTACATAGGCATGGAAAGGCCCATTTTCACCAACCAGCAACTCCTGTGTTCCTGTGGCACATTGTGTTAGCTAATCTGATTATCATGGTAAAAAGTTCATTCATCATTAGAAAACCCTTGTGCAATGATGTTAGCACAGCTGAAAACCATTGTGCTGTTTAAGAAAGCCTTACAACTGGCCTTCTTTGGGCTACTTGAGAACCTGGAGCATCAGCATTTGTGGGTTTGATTACAGTCACAAAATGGCCAGAAAGAAACAGCTTTCTTCAGAAACTCATCAGTCTATTGTTGTTTTGAGAAATTAAGGCTGTTCCATGTCAGAAATAGACAAGAAACTGAATATATCTTACAAAGGTGTGTAGTAATCTCTTCACAGAACATGACATGAATGAAGTTGTTACTTCTATCATGCAGTTCCACTGCAGTGGCTTAGTAGGTGGCTTTGTACTCTACCTATTTGCATTAAAGGAATTAGAAATCATTTTATATTAACAATATTTTCCCCTTCACATATTGAAGCCATGGATTTCTAATAATCTGACAATTATATGAGTGTACGATATTGACCCATAGAGTAGATACAAGTAAAAAGCAGATGCAGTTTGTCAACTTTGCTCATTTATTTATCATCAGTAACCACTTCATCCTGCTCAGGGTCGAGGAGGATCCAGAGTTTATCCAGGATGAATGGGCAAGAGGCAAGAATATATCTTACATCAGTCCATCACAGGAGACCACGGACACACACAAACACAGAATCACAGACTCATTCACACCCTGGGGCAAGATAGCATAGGAGATTCACCAACCAGTAGGTCTGTGTGGTGGGAGAAAACCTGGAGGAATCCTGCACAGACGCAGGGAGAAACTGCAGTTCCACATAAACAGTAACCTGAGCTCAGGATCGAATCAGGGAACATGGAGCTGTGAGGTAAACTGGTCTACATGAGCCATATTCATACACAATATATGGTAAATCCACTTGGAGGAAGGAGTGGGGATGATTCATTCATTAATAATTATTAGGGCTGCAACTAACCATTATTTTCATAATCGATTAGTTGGCCGATTATTTTTTAGATTAATCAGATGGGGCAGGGCAAACTTTCAGTACCATTTCTTCTTATTTGAAATAAAATCCACAAACTGAGTTTTACTTCAGACTAAAACTTTACACAAGTGTTTGTCCAAAACAGAAAAGAACCCAATACACACACACACACACACACACACACACACACACACACACCAGAATATATATTATTAATTAGGATCGTAGTTTAATTCAGTGCTTTTTGTGCAGCCATGAAAATAATGCATAAATACTATAAAATAAATTATATAAAATTTTGTGTTTGAATTAGACATTACAGATCTTACTCGCGCTACACGCTGTATCAGTGCGTCTACACCGCGCGTGATTGCAACACGGCCTCGTTACTAACACACCACTTCCATTATAATAAACAACAGAATTTACACTGCAAGCGCGCAGATACAGCATATAATGACAATAAACTTAAATTAAACTAAACCTTTTAAGCAGCGTACACCAGTTTCCCCTGCCTCTTACACACAGTGGATATGAACATAACTTTGTGCTTCGCGGTATTTAATATAAAATGCTCCCTGCATTTCTGATTTTCTTCCTCAGTCAAGTGATGATTTCTCCTCCATCTGATGGAGACTGACGTCATGTTGGGAATAATAGGTAACGCTGACAGAGAGTAAACTGGAGAAAGTCAGTGTCGGTGTCTCTGAGTGTTTGCTAATGCTAGCATGCGTATGACGTCATGCGTCATCGTGACTTATACTACCGGTTAGTAAAAAAATCGCTAGTGATACATTTGAGATGATATTACCTTTCTAAAATCCACACAGTAGAGTATACAGACAGTAGAGTACACAGTGCATAGTGTAAGTGTACAGTACTTCATTTGGGACAGAACTTTAGAATTTACTCCCCGAAGCGTGTTTTCTGAACAGAAGTAATGTAAGGCAGACCATCTAGTCCATAATGACTTTTTGACTTTTTTTTTGACCCAGTGTAAAATGTTAAAGAGCTATCTCTATATCTCTAGATATAACCATATATATCATTTTAGATGGTATGTTAGATGGTGGTATGCTGTGTTCAATAGGACTATGTGAGCACAAACAAACACTGAAATCTAAGAATGTTTTTTTTTTTTTAACAGATAATTAGTAAAAATGTGTCCGCACAGGTCTTTTAGATCTTTAACATATAACAGGTAGTGCAATAATGGAAAAAGGGTATAAATGTAAACATAACACACTATGACTGAGTATTCAGCAAATTAGCTTATACCAAATATGATCATAGCAGTTATAGTGATAGCAGCCAGGTAAAGTGTATATAAAGTGTATATAGTGACAATAAATTAGATACTATGTTTTTTTTTTATAATACAGTACAGTATAATTCAGTTGTTCTATTAGTGCAATTTCAACCAAATACAGTGAAGTGTAAAAGTTTGTACCCCCTTTTGGTTTCTTTTGGACAGAAGGGTGTTAAATGTCCTAAACCCTACAAAATTTGACTGTAAGTAGAAGTTAATTTTATTATCAGACTCAGATATCCATGTTAATATTTTTAATACTGCTCATTACTGTTAAATGACTTGAAAGAATCAACACATCGGATGGTCATGGCAGGACCTTGATTTTGTGGTCAGTAAACCAATTGTGTGTTGATTTTGATGTACGTTTTGGATCACTGTCCTGCTGGAAGATCCAACCACGGCACATTTTAATCTTTCTGGCAGAGGCAGTCAGGTTTTTATTTAATATCTGTTGATATTTGATAGTCCATGATGCCATGTATCCTAACAATATGTCCAGGTCCTCTGGCAGAAAAACAGCCCCAAAACATTAAAGATCCACCACCATAGTTAACTGTATACATGAGGTACTTTTCCATATGGCTAGGGTGAAGTCAGCTAACATGGGCCACTTTTTGGTAAATGATTTATAATGCCATTAAATAAGCTATCATGTCTCATCATCTCATCAAATCATTATCTATAATGATATTTTTATAAATTAGCATGGGCCTCTTCAATATAAATTTCTTTTAAAAATATGAAAAAGTATAATTGTTTTAAAATTATGAGGGTTAGAGTATTGGCAGGAACCCTCTTGAGCCACAACACAATGTTCAGGCAAATTGGGCCGGCTGTTCAGTTAAAATGGGCCAATATAAAAAGATAACAGGTAATTTCGACTGAAACCATTTTAATTTTAACAGTAAATTGACACTATTGTGTTCAGTGTGCCATAGCAGCAACACCGTAAATATATTTCATTTAATAGAAAGCGCATCTTCTCCACAGCTCTCGTGGTACAATGAGTTGCACTGACAGCAGCACACCCTAAATGTTCCCGCTGCATTGAATGCTGAAGGACTGTCGTGGTCTCTCCATTCTCCCCAGCAGTAACCTCTACACAGGGTTTACCCACCTCCCCAACCAAACGAGTAGAGTAAAACTGATCTTGTAGGCCAAATACATCACAATTCCACAGATGTGATGGAACATTTCTGATTGCAAGTTCCTCCAGCAGGTCTTCATACTGTGGAAACCACTTTCCTAACACACTACATTGCTGTATGGTTCAAGCTGCTTGGTTTGTTTCCTGCTCTCCAGGTCCTCCCTCAGTAGAGTAGAGGTTGATGGTAAACTAACTGGTTTCTCTTCCATTATTATGTGTAGTTCCTTAGTTAAATCTGTGACCATAGGCACTTCTACTGTTTGTTCTGCATGTTGTTTTAAGTTCCTTTCTCCCCTTTTTCCTTTAGGGCCAGCCTGTGTTGGGGTAAATGAAAGTCTGGCTTTCCCCTCTCTACTGAACCCCCTATTTTCCCTTACGGTCCCCACATAGGAACCCATAACAGGTTGCGTACTCGGTTTAAGAGGTGGAAACGATTCAGGGTCATTGAAGGATTCAGCCAATGGGGTGAGTGACTTTTTTGGCATTTCTGTTAACATTGATTTCAGGGTCTGTGCTGAACTCGCTGTGAATTTCTTTCTATATCTTGTTTTGCTCCAGGTTACTGCGCTGTTGAAAACCTGAATGTCCAATTCCCTTATTTCAGACAAAATGGTTGCTATTACTTCATCGTAGTGTTCTTTTAAGATCTCTATATTATTGTCCATCCACTGTGCTGTGTTTTGTTTGACCTTTTACAGTGTTGACTGGTTTGGAGAAGGTTTAATGAAAGATGTGAATTTTGTGACCTGTCTGAACACACTTGGTGGATAAGGATTAGCCGGTGTTGTGGCCGCCAGAATTTCTGAATGATGTAGAGCCTGTAAAAATTTGAAATATTTTGTCAGTGTTAAATCTACAGCAGTTTTTGATTTTCACTTACATTTGCAGGTTCCCTTATCGGTCCAGAGTCAGCCAAGACTTCAAATCTGTTGTGCAATACTACAGACATATTGTTAAAGTAAGTTCACTTTAAAAAGGAAGAAAGATGGAACAGCCTGTGCAAAGGGGAAGAATGAATAGGGGCAGAAAATCCTTTAAGATGAAATAGAATTCAGAAAGGAGAAACAGTCAAGGAAATTATTCAATCAACACAACACCAAATCAGAAACAAAACACATACCTGTGTATGTATAGGGAAAAATGTAGAAGTGATGCCATCTGGTGGATGAATTAAGTAATCATTCCTTTGATGGACATCTTGGAACATGTGCATAAAATACGCCTTGTCTTTCTTCACAGGACTGCAATTTTGAGGTCTGGGTGAGCTACTGGCATAAAATGGAGGAAGAACATCCCAACAGGAGAACAGGAAAACTTTCTTTGCAAGGTTGTATATATCCTTTTCTCTTCTTTGTTTTCAGTGTGCACACTCTTTGTAGACTTTACGTAGAAAAGGATTGTACTTACTCCTTTCAGGGTTTGGTCATCGTTGTTGTTTGAGGTTTAGTAGAGCTCCTTTCCTCTCTGGATCTCATTAAAAAAATTCATTTATTTATTTTATTAAACATATTCCAGGGCTCCAAGCAAAAAACAAAATCTTGGAGCCATTGGTTCCTAAACCCAAAATATTTATGTGCCAAATCAAATTTTCAGGAGCCAAAATAGTGATGTCATATGACATATGATGATATCATTGTTAAATGGCTACCTCACACTGCCTTTTCTTTCCCCTCTGTACTGTCTGCCTTTGTTTACTCTGCCTCCCATAGTTTACACAATGTATTCTTTACATACACAATATGTGCAATGTTCAGTACGTCATATAATAATAATAATAATAATGAGTCTTTATTGATCACATATACATTACAACACAGTGAAATTCTTTTCTTTGCATATCCCAGGTTGTTAGGAAGTTGGGGTCAGAGCACAGGGTCAGCCATGATACAGCGCCCCTGGAGTAGAGAGGGTTAAGGGCCTTGCTCAAGGGCCCAACAGTGGCAGTGATGCCCCCATCTTGAATCATATTACCGTAAATACTTAAATGTGCAGTCATTTGTTTCTTTTTTTCACTTTTTTATTAATTTCCTGCTTATTCAGGCTCAGAGTCATGTAGGCTGCATTGAATTTTATTTTCAATTCCCTCATCTGCTTTCACTGCTTTCACGATTGGGGTGGCACGAGGGGCAGACCTAGCAATGACACAATCCCTGGCGGTCTCATGTTTTGTACTGTCTCCATGCTTCTTTACGGTTTCTTTTTTAAAATGACTCGAACTGGTAATGAACTCTGTTTTACCAGCAATATCTTGTCCTGCTTTAGCACAAAAGGTGCAGTACATTTTCCCTTTGTCATAACGTAACCAGGCGAACTCTTGTAGCCAAGCTGATTTAAACTGTCTTGTCGGGATGAGAGCTGCAGAGACTGGAGAAGACTCAACTCGCTGCGCTTGGCTGTCATCATCTGTAAAAGATTGCACACCGATTGAAACGGGCCGGGATGACTCAAATGTCATTTGAGAACTTTCACTGGTCGAGTTGGTCTCAACATCATCGGCATCTGATGTAGAGGAGGCAGGGTTTGGACAGGCAGGGAATGAGGAAAAAGTCTGATATTTTTCTTGTCAGCTGACTAACGTTAGTTAACTACGCAGTTAGCTAGCCTACATATAACGGATAAATTCACATTCTAACAAACTAAACCACATCAAACTAAATTAAACACCTTTAACAAAAAGGCTCAGGCAGGGTTAGGTTAGGGGATGACTTAACCCAACACTCATTGGTGTGGGAGGTGGCACAGGCACAAAACCTTGTCCTTCATTCTGTATATATTTCTCTATATGTATTTAACATTCTATGAGAAAATATCAGTTGTACAAAAAAAATGGAAAAGAAATTATATATTTTTTTTAAATCTATATATTGTGTTAAAAACGAATTCTGCCACTTTAAAAATGAATTTTCATGAATCTCATGAAAATGAATCACATGTAAATGAATCAACGTAAATGAATCACATGTAAATGAACCATATGAAAATGAATAAATAAATTAAAGACTTTAAAAGAAAATCTGTCTAAATGTAAGACATTCTAGGTGAGGTTAACTCTTGGGGGTTGGAGGATCAGTTTAGAGAACATATTATTTGTTTCTGATGGTAAGTTCAGGGTTAGGGTTGGCCCCTAAGTTTCAACATTGGAAAAAGGAGTTTTTATTGGTTAAAAATTAGGTGATTAGAGTTTATTGTTTGGGTAAGCCCCTAGATTTCAAGATAAAAAATGGTTTTAATGGTTGGAATAGAAGTTCTATTTGGGTTTAAGGGTACTGGATCTATGTTCCCCATCCCTATTGTCCAACTTGTACAGATGAAATTTAATCTGGCCCAAATTTAGGGCCGAACCAGGAAAAAGTTCCATTAATTTTGTCCATGTTCTCTCTCAGATCCTTCTTCCTATTGATTACTCCCCTCCCCCCTGAGAAGAAATGCCTTCTCTCTATTAATATATACCCCCACACACATTTTATATATAATATTATATTATATTTATATTTTTGTGTCACGATATGGAGGTTGAGACGGATGCAAGTGCAGATTTTTCAAGTTTAACAAAGAACTAAACAAAATACAAAAGACACTGACATTGGGGCAAATCACTGTGGCAAAGACTAAACATAAACCAAAGAGAAAAACACAGCACCAGGGACAAAGGTAAAGAAAGACAAACGTGAGACAAAGAGTGCAGTGAAAACTGGCTAAATACACAAGTGCTTACCAGGAATGTGATCCAGGTGCAGGTGGTCATGTGACTGTGATGCAGTGGCTGCTGGGAACTGTAGTTCAGATTTCCTTCTCTGATTACATGACATAATGGTGTATGGTGTAATATGTGGTAATGTACGGGTATTACTCTGTGTATGTGTGTGTGTTTATACAGAGGCTGAATGTGTTGGCCACTCTGGTTCAGGGTAACTTACCCAAAATACATCAGAGCATCATCACAGCTCTCATTACTGTGGATGTCCACGCCAGAGACATCGTCACTGAGCTCGTCAATGAAAGGGTACAGATGGCTACACACCTTCTCTTCAGAGCAAAGGGAATCATGGGTGTGGTCAGATCTGATTGGTCAGAAGCTGTTAATAAATCTTTTAAAAATAACTGCAGCTCTGACAGCAGTGCATATGCAAATCAGTTCCCAGGTTTATACAGTATGAACACACTCATTATAAACTATCCACGCTATATCGTCAGCGAGAATGCCCAATTCGTATACAATGAGATGGTATATACATCACGTCTTTGTGTATGTGTTCACGTAGGTGGACTCGAGCAGTAACTTTGAGTGGCAGAAGCAGCTGTGCTAATACTGGGACGTGGATCTGGATAAGTGTGTGGCCAGAATGGCTCTGTATCAGTACATCTACGGATATGAGTACCCGGGAGCCTGCCTGCGTCTGGTCATCATCCCGCTCACAGTAAAGACGTGTTAACAATACGTTAAGAATTCATAATGCATAATGTAGTGTAGTGCATGTTATTATAATAATATTTATTTAAATACTATGCGTAATGCATTAAGGAGGCTTTATAACATGCTTCGAATGCGTTTATCGCTCATTATAGGCGTGTGAAAGAGTGAAGTCTTAAAGATACGTTCGTGTGTGACCTTTCCATCAGGAACATGTTTAATGTAAAAAAAATCTTCTTGGAAATTACATGCTTGTGCTTGTTTGTGATGGTTTTTAGGACCGGTGCTATCTGTGTCTGATGGGTAACACCTCGAATAACATGTGTGTAGAAGGTGTGAGCTTGATCCTTTCACCGTTAGCCAGACAGAGTGTCTTATTGTTGTCCAACACGGCGGTAATTTTCTCAATCCACAGGCACGTCCACAGGTACGTCACTCACCACCCACTTGTGCGTGTTGGCGGTGTCACTGCCGAGGGACGTTTGATGGTACTCCGCTCCAGTGTGAGAGGGTCACCTTCACCATACAGCTCGTCCATGCTCACTGACTGCGGGTTGAGCACGTCGGTCTCGATGGGCTTGTAGAAGGGATTCACCTCGCAGCCCTCTGTCTCGTGGAGGGTGCGCAGTGCGTCAGCGAGGGCACGGTACGCCGTGGTCTAACCACCTCTTATAGGGCCCACCAGCAAGACGCCCTGGTGCACCAGCATGGTCTCGTACAGCTGGATCACCTTGGCGGTCATGCTAGAGACGGGCTGCAGGGAGCGGGTGCATAGAGCTGCCTCGATGTTCGACTGAAGCGCGCCGTAGTCATGCTCGGGGACGCCCACACCAGGAAAGAGGTCCGACAGAATACCGTTAAACGCACACAAGAAAGATTGGATTGACTCGATTGACACTAGGTTCAAGATTTTCAGATTATGGATGTTCAGATGTTCCAGGATTCTTTACTTTTCATCTAGTATAACATTACAAGGTGCTAATGTTATATACTTTAAATGTTTTTAAAAAAAAAAGTTATATAGTATATGATTACAGCTTTTTAGTTGCAAAGAATTTGCAAATGTCAGTTAATTCTATTTCCTAATTTGTCCTGGAATTTCCTCCTAGTGCCTGATTCCAGGGATCCTGTGATAATGACCTTTGATAGTAAAGAAATATTTGGAGTAAATGTAAACTTTGGTGTTCTTTACTATTTATCAGTTTATTTTATTTTAAGTTCTGCGTCATCCTTGAGTAACTTGGATTAACCCCTGAATGTGCCTGTGCCACCTCCCACACCAAGTGGGAGGTGTTGGGTTGGGTTGAGTGTTGGGTTGAGTCATCCCCTAACCTAACCCTGCCTGAGCCTTTTTATTAAAGGTGTTTAATTTAGTTTGATGTGGTTTAGTTTGTTAGAATGTGAATTTATCCGTTATATGTAGGCTAGCTAACTGTGTAGTTAACTAACGTTAGTCAGCTGAGAAGAAATATATCAGACTTTTTCCTCATCCCCTGCCTGTCCAAACCCTGCCCCCTCTACATCAGATACCGACGATGTTGAGACCAACTCGACCAGTGAAAGTTCCCAAGTGACATTTGAGTCATCCCAGCCCGTTTCAATCGGTGTGCAATCTTTTATAGATGATGACAGCCAAGCGCAGCGAGTTGAGTCTTTTCCCGTCCCTGCGACTCTCATCCCAACAAGACAGTTTAAATCAGCTTGGCTACAAGAGTTCGCCTGGTTACGTTATGACAAAGGGAAAATGTACTGCACCTTTTGTGCTAAAGCAGGACAAGATATTGCTGGTAAAACAGAGTTCATTACCAGTTCGAGTCATTTTAAAAAAGAAACCGTAAAGAAGCATGCTGACAGTAAAAAACATGAGAACGCCAGGGATTGTGTCATTGTTATGTCTGCCTCTCGTGCCACCCCAATCGTGAAAGCAGTGCAACGTGCTAGTGATAAAGCCAATATCAAATCTCCCCTTCGTCTCTAAGATTTTAGAAAAGGTTGTAGCAAAGCAGTTATGCTCGTACTTAGATAGGAATAACATTCATGAAATGTATCAGTCAGGATTTAGACCTCATCATAGCACAGAGACAGCGTTAGTTAAAGTAGTAAATGACCTTCTACTGACTTACGATCAGGGTTGTGTCTCGCTGCTTGTGTTACTCGACCTTACTGCAGCTTTTGATACTATAGATCACACTATTCTCCTTGATAGATTAGAAAATGTTGTTGGTATTAAGGGAACAGTCCTCTCCTGACTCAGGTCTTATCTGACCGATCGTTATCAGTTCGTAGATGTAAATGGTGAATTCTCCATGCGTACTGAGGTTACTTTTGGAGTTCCACAGGGTTCTGTTTTAGGCCCACTGCTCTTTACTTTATATATGCTACCCCTAGGTCAAATTATTCGTAAACATGGAATTAGCTTCCACTGTTATGCTGATGATACACAGTTGTATGTTTCAGCGAAGCCAGAGGACAGACATAAGCTTAGTAAAGTTGAGGATTGTGTAAAGGACATTAGACATTGGATGTTAATTAACTTCCTTCTGCTTAATTCTGATAAAACAGAAATACTTTTATTAGGCCCACGTGTAGCTAGAAGTATCCTTTCTGATCACATGGTTACTCTGGATGGTCTTTCTGTTTCATCATGTGCAGCAGTTAAAGACCTTGGAGTGATTATTGACTCCAGCCTATCATTTGATGCTCATGTAGATAATATTACTAGGATAGCCTTCTTTCATCTCAGAAATATTTCTAAAATAAGAAACATATTGTCACTACATGATGCGGAAATACTAGTTCATGCATTCGTCACCTCTAGATTAGATTACTGTAATGCCATACTGTCTGGATGTTCCAGTAGGAATATAAATAAGCTCCAATTAGTCCAGAATGCAGCTGCTAGAGTCCTAACTAGAACTAGAAGATACGACCATATCACACCGATATTATCCACACTGCATTGGCTCCCAGTAAAATCTCGCATTAATTATAAAATACTCTTATTAACCTATAAAGCACTAAACGGTCTCGCGCCACAATATCTAAGCGACCTTTTGGTTTTATATGATCCGCCACGCCTACTTAGATCAAAAGATGCAGGCTATCTGACGGTACCTCGAATAGTGAAGGCTACAGCAGGGGGAAGAGCTTTCTCTTATAGGGCCCCACAGTTATGGAACAGTCTTCCTATTAGTGTTCGGGACAAGGAAAAACTCCCTAAGATGTTTTAAGAGGAAGAAACCTTGAGAGGAACCCGACTCAGAAGGGAACCCATCCTCATCTGGGTAACAACACATATTGTGAAAAAGTTCATTATGGATTTATATGAAGTCTGTATGGCGTTAAGAGCAGCCGTAGTCCCAGCAGTCTGGAATTAAAGAAGATTTGAGCTCCATCCAGAGGCAGAAAGGATCTGGATCTCTAGTATCTCCATAAATTCGTGTGGGGCTCGGCGAAAGGAGAGAGGGAGAAAGTAGAACAGAATCTAGTCAGGGTAGGCTTGAGTAAACAAATACGTTTTAAGCTTAGACTTAAACACTGAGACTGTGTCTGAGTCCCGAACACTAATAGGAAGACTGTTCCATAACTGTGGGGCCCTATAAGAGAAAGCTCTTCCCCCTGCTGTAGCCTTCACTATTCGAGGTACCGTCAGATAGCCTGCATCTTTTGATCTAAGTAGGCGTGGCGGATCATATAAAACCAAAAGGTCGCTTAGATATTGTGGCGTGAGACCATTTAGTGCTTTATAGGTTAATAAGAGTATTTTATAATTAATGCGAGATTTTACTGGGAGCCAATGCAGTATTGATAATACCGGTGTGATATGGTCGTATCTTCTAGTTCTAGTTAGGACTCTAGCAGCTGCATTCTGGACTAATTGGAGTTTATTTATATTCCTACTGGAACATCCAGACAGTATGGCATTACAATAATCTAATCTAGAGGTGACGGATGCATGAACTAGTATTTCCGCATCATGTAGTGACAATATGTTTCTTATTTTAGAAATATTTCTGAGATGAAAGAAGGCTATCCTAGTAATATTATCTACATGAGCATCAAATGATAGGCTGGAGTCAATAATCACTCCAAGGTCTTTAACTGCTGCACATGATGAAACAGAAAGACCATCCAGAGTAACCATGTAATCAGAAAGAATACTTCTAGCTACACGTGGGCCTAATAAAAGTATTTCTGTTTTATCAGAATTAAGCAGAAGGAAGTTAATTAACATCCAATGTCTAATGTCCTTTACACAATCCTCAACTTTACTAAGCTTATGTCTGTCCTCTGGCTTCGCTGAAACATACAACTGTGTATCATCAGCATAACAGTGGAAGCTAATTCCATGTTTACGAATAATTTGACCTAGGGGTAGCATATATAAAGTAAAGAGCAGTGGGCCTAAAACAGAACCCTGTGGAACTCCAAAAGTAACCTCAGTACGCATGGAGAATTCACCATTTACATCTACGAACTGATAACGATCGGTCAGATAAGACCTGAGCCAGGAGAGGACTGTTCCCTTAATACCAACAACATTTTCTAATCTATCAAGGAGAATAGTGTGATCTATAGTATCAAAAGCTGCACTAAGGTCGAGTAACACAACCAGCGAGACACAACCCTGATCGTAAGTCAGTAGAAGTAGGTCATTTACTACTTTAACTAACGCTGTCTCTGTGCTATGATGAGGTCTAAATCCTGACTGATATATTTCATGAATGTTATTCCTATCTAAGTATGAGCATAACTGCTTTGCTACAACCTTTTCTAAAATCTTAGAGATGAAGGGGAGATTTGATATTGGTCTATAGTTGGACAATTGAGACGGGTCAAGATCAGGTTTTTTAATCAAGGGTTTAATAACTGCTAATTTAAGTGATTTAGGTACATAGCCACTGCTTAGGGAAGAATTGATTATATTTAGAAGTGGCTCAATTACTACTGGACCAATCTGTTTAAACAAACATGTAGGTACCGGATCTGGTATGCAAGTTGATGAATTGGCTGAAGAGATTAATGTAGCGAGTTCGGTCTCTCTAAGCGGAGCAAAACACTCTAAACATTGATCTGATATTGCTACATTGTCATGTAATGGGTTTATTACAGTACTGTCCAGTTTTAATTTAATGGCCTGTATTTCACGTCTAATATTTTCAACCTTATCATTGAAAAATTTCCTGAAATCTTCACTGCTATGTAATGATTGAGTGTTTCTCTCTGTAGTGGTTTTATTCCTAGTTAATTTTGCTACTGTGTTGAAAAGGAATCTAGAATTGTTTTTGTTGTCTCCTATTAAGGTGGAGAAATAGATTTTTCTAGCATCGCCAAGAGATTTCCTATATTTCAGTAGGCTCTCCTTCCATGCTGTTTGAAATATCACCAGTTTGGTTTGACGCCATTTACGTTCTAATTGTCGAGTTGTCTGTTTTAAGGTTCGCGTTTGATCGTTATACCAGGGTGCTAATTTTTTTTCTCTAATTATTTTCCTTTTGAGTGGAGCCACTCTATCTAGCGTGTAGCGGAGTGTTGACTCCAAGCTTTCAGTCGCCTGATCGAGTTCTGTGTGATCTGACGGTGATCCAAATCTAATTGATGTTTCTGCGAGGTTATTTATGAAGCTCTGTGCAGTAGCTGATGTATAGGTACGTTTTACGCGGTAGCGAGACGAGGTGGAAATATTATGATCAATACGTATTATGAACGAGATAAGATAATGGTCTGAGACAACTTCAGACTGCGGAAAAATGATAATATTTTCTATACTTAGTCCGTATGTTAGTATGAGGTCAAGAGTGTGACCACCATTATGAGTAGGCCCGATTACGTTCTGATTAATCCCTACTGAATCTAAGATGGACACAACCGCTATTCTTAGAGGGTCTTCCAGGTTATCAAAATGAATATTAAAGTCTCCGACGATTAATGCTTTGTCTACAGACACAACCAGGTTTGAGACAAAGTCTGCAAATTCACTAAGAAATTCAGTATATGGCCCTGGGGGTCTGTAAATAATAATTAGAGGAATTGGCTTATTTTTTGTGGCTACATAACTTATACTGGTATAAAGAATTTCAAAAGAATTAAATTTATGCTTAGGTTTTTGTGTGACGACTAGATTTTGACTATGGATGAGTCCAACACCTCCTCCTCTACCAGTTGAACGAGGCTGATGTACATAACTGTATCCAGGAGGACTGGCTTCATTTAATGCTGTGTACTCGTTTGGTTTAATCCAAGTTTCCGTTAAACACATTAAATTACATTCCTGATCAGTAATGATGTCGTTAACAATAAGAGCCTTAGACGCAAGAGATCTAATGTTTAATAGTCCTAGCCTCAGATCAAAAGTGCTGGCTGTGCATTGAATATGATTTAATTTTATGTTAATTAGGTTACGAAGATCGACTTTCCGAGATTTTCTATATATTTGAATAGCTCGGGGAACAGACACAGTCTCTATAGTATGTATTACCTTTGCCGGATTTTTAGTTGAACATTGATTATACTGAATGTTATTATTGTAAGATGTACTTACGGTAGGCAGTCACTTGGAGTGTAGCGCCTTGGAAATGTTGTCTGAAAGCAGTTCCGCTCCAAGGCTGCTGGGGTGCAGGCCATCAGGACGAAACAACCTAGGACGCTCCCAGAACAGATTCCAGTTATTGACAAACACCAGATTCTGCTCATTACACCAAGAGACTAACCAATCATTTAATGCTAGAAGCCTACTGAACTTTTCTGCTCCACGTCTGTATGTGGGAAGAGGTCCAGAGACGATGATCTTCGCGGTAGGTGATCTGCCTCGTACCGTCTCGATCAGGCTGGAGAAGTCCCTCTTCAGAACCTCCGTCTGCCGCAGCCTGGTGTCGTTCGTCCCCGCGTGCAACACAACCGCTCCAATGCGCTCATCCTTCTTCAGGATCCCGGATACCTGCGCAGCGACATCAAGGACACAAGCACCAGAAAAACAGTGTGTGCACACCTTACCTTTAGATGAGGCTACACGGACGTTCCGCACAATGGAGTCCCCGACGATCACAGTGTTGGGTCTGGTCTGGCGGAGAGGGGCGAAGCGGTTCCTGGTTGGAATCTCGAACACCGGAGGTGGAGAAGGTCCAGCCCGCGCCTTTCGCCGCTGGTTCACCCAAGGCCCGAGGTGTGTTGGCGCTGGCGTGACGGAGACCACGGCTGGGAAAGTCCTAGGTGCACGGTCCCTGCACAGAGAAACTCACGGCGTAGAGGGGCTGGGAGTGGAAATACCACGCTGTGTGCTTACCTTGGATATGTGAGCAGAGGCACAAGATGTTTCCAGCGCAGTTTGTCGCTCCAGCAGCTGGGCCTGCTTGTCGAGTAGGCCGCGGATCTGCTTCTCCACATCCTCCAGTTCCAGCCGCACCATGTGAAGCTCAAGCGAGTCTTCATCTGCACTCAAAACCGGAGAGACAGCAGACATATTTGTTTGTTTGTTTGTTTTTTAAAAACAGAACAGCGGTAAGTGAGAAATGTGAAACGTAAACAAGGCTAGCGGTAGGTGATGCTAGCGGGCTACAGGCTACAAGCTAGTCGCGGATGTTTTGTAAAAAACAAAACAGAATACAGATCAAATTTGCGACAGCGCAACGTTACGATTGTTTTATTTAACGTGGTGTCAGTAAGGTAAGGTATAACGTAAGGTAAATAATTTTAAAGTATAGAGTTTAGAAGAAATTAATGTAAATTAATGTAATAGCACTACTTCTCGGGCAGGGAAAAAAAATAATTCAATCTGCACAACAAGCAATAAAAACTGAAAACCTGGGCGTGCTGTCACCACGGAGACGGTTCAGACTGAGAAAATGGACATCAGCCGCAAGAAAAGCTATAATATGAATAGCACTGTGGACATTTGCACACTATATGACTACAATGGACTTGTAGTAGAACTGAAAGGGTTGGGGTTTTCTGGGTTGAGGGTGGGGGTGTTCTGGGTTGAGGGTGGGGGTTTTCTGGGTTGAGGGTGGGGGTTTTCTGGGTTGAGGGTGGGGTGGGGGGTCTGAGGGGGTTCTTCTCTCTTCTTCTTTTTAAAAAAATGAAAATAAATGTAGATATGTAAATATACCAAAATTGAATACATTAAAGGTGTCTTAAAGTAAAAAAAAGTCTCTCTCTCTCTCTCTCTCTCTCTCTCTCTCTCTCTCTCTATCGCTCTCTCTCTTTCTCTCGCTCTGTTTCTCTCTCTCGCTCTCTCTCTCTCGCTCTGTTTCTCTCTCTCTCTCTCTCTCTCTCTCTCAGGATTGTGGGTAGTGGGAGGAGTCGAGAGTTTTGCGGCACACTTTTGAGAGTTTGTTACTTTTAATCAATTTCTTAGTTCTTTTTTAAGATTCATGTAAAAAAAAAAAAAAAAAGATTAATCTTAGACATAAAACTTCTTTGAGCGCCGACTTCGGTCGGAAAACTTTGACAAATGGGGTGAAGGGGCGATTTCTCACGCTTGACTCTTAGACATGGATTTAAACGTACACCTGATGACTCCGTATCTGTGGAAGATGTGCTGGTTGCAGTCAGTGAACAGGTCGGTGGTCAAATATCCAGTCAGCTTGTAGGATGAATAAAGCTGTTGTTGTTTTTCTCGCCGAGGTTCAGATGGTAGATGACCTGGTTAAATGCGGACTCGCGATTAATGACACGACCTGATTCCACTCGGTCTGAAAAATCCGGATATCAAGCACGTTGTGTCGTTTCGGCGATTTACGAACATGATTCTGAATCAACAACAGGATCCGCTCAATCTGGCTGTAAAGCTGACTAATGAAGGCAAACATTACACAATCTTTATTAGTTCGGATCATATGCTGTGTTTTTTGTGCGGAGAACTAGGACATGTCAGACCGTCTAATCTTCAAACAACTGAGCGACATGCCAGACAAAATAACCATAATAATAATAATAATAATAATAATAATAATAATAATAATAAACTTCATTTTATAAAGCGCCTTTAAAGCAGCTTCTCAAAGCGCTGTACATAAAATCACAGTCCACAGAAAAATAAAACAAATAAAGGTTAATAAGAATAAAAATAAAAACATTAATACTAATAAAAATAATTATTAAACAATCGAAAAAGACATCAGCAGTCGAATGCAAGTTTAAAAAAGTGTGTCTTGAGAAGAGCTTTAAAAATGCCAAAAGTCTGGGCTTCCCTGAGTTCAGGAGGAAGAGAGATCCAAAGTGAAGGAGCATAGACAGAACCATCTCGTTCCAGATGTTAAAACAGCACCTAAAGGGAATCCTGATGCAGGAGATGTAGAAAATCATGATTACAACGAGGAGCGGGTAAGTCAGGCAAGTAGTGGAGAAACATTGACTCAGACAGTAAATGAACATGATAAACCATCAGAAAAAGAACAGACAGAAATAGAAAGTAATAAAGGAGATGGTGAAAGTGAAGCAGCTGTAGATATTTGTACTCAGATGTCCACCATGAGTTCAGAGTATGCTCACTCTGAGAATGACTCAGATGTTGATCTAGAGAGCATAGAGAGTTTTTCTGATATGGAATGATGCTGAAGGAACAGAGTCTCTCAGCGCTAGACTGTACACATTAAAGCAAATTAATGACTTTCTAGATGAGACTAAAGGAGCTCGGAAACCACAAATTGAGACTTTTTTCCCTGATTTAAAGCGCTTTTTGGTGTCGTGTAAAATGGCGATGAATAAAGCAACTGACGAAGAGCTTAGCATTCAGAAGCTTTATCGCCTCAGGAAAATAATAACAAAGGTAAAAGTCATGATTAACCGTAAGGCGAAGAAGGTTTGAATATGTTGTAATGAAGAGAGGAGATAATGAGACCTGTGTTGCGATGTCATTCGTCATTTATTCAATAGTCAGCATCATGGCATCCTTAAACTTATGATCTTTGAACATTAATGGATGTCGTGGTGCTGAAAAATTATTCGCTTTGTTGGATTTTTTTAGTTGGAAAAAAGCAAGTGTAGTTTTTCTGCAAGAAACACACACACATATATATGGACAATCAGGTGCAATGGCTCAGTGAGCCATGATTCAAACGTGAGTGCCGGAGTAGAAGTTCTTAATTCATCGGATTTACAAATTCAAGACAGTAGAGCTGAAGAAATTATAGCTGGCAGAATGCAAATTATAGAATTTACACTTTGAGTTACCGCAATCTCTTATTAATATTTATGCTCCGAATGATGGGGCAGAAAGAGCTTCTTTTTTTAAAAAAGTAAAAGACGTTATTTCAAAAGTTTCGCAGAATAGAATAATAATTTTAGCTGGTGATTTTAATTGTACATTCGATTACACTATGGATCGGAATCATGTTGAACCTCATCCAAATTCGTCTGAGACTCTCAAAAACCGTTGTTCAGTTTCATAGTCTTGTAGATTTATGGAGAGAAGCTTTCCCTGGCAGTAAACAATATACATGGGTGAAAATGAATTCTAATACAGTTTCCGGTGCACGACTCGATAGATTTTATGTTCAGATGAACGACAGAGGAAGATTTTCCAATAGTGATAATTCGCCAACACCATTTTCGGATCACCACTATATTGCAGTAACTATGACTATAACGCAGAGTAACACATATTATAAGATTTGGCTTTTAATAATAGATTATTGCAAGATAAAGTTTTCGTACAATTAGTTGCTCAGTTTTGGGGAGAGTGGATAGAGAGAAAATCACAGTATAATACTTTAAGCCAGTGGTGGGATATTGGAAATGTACAGATCCGGCTCTTGTGCCAACAATACACAAGGAGTCACCTGACTGAACTAGGAAAAGGTTAAGTTTTTGGAACAGCAGATTCTGAAGCTAAGCAGCTCCATTAGTCATGGTGAAGAGATGGAAACTGCAAAAATGCTTGACGAGTACAACATTATTTTGAAAAATTTGTATGAAGAGATAAGTCGTAGTACATCCATACGGGGAAGATATCTTCAGTTAAACAGCATGGATTCTTCAACAACTTTCTTTTCTTCATTGGAAAAGAACATCAGAGAAAAAAGAATATAAATCATCTTAAATTGTTAAATGGGAAAGAAATAACAGAAAAGACTTTTTTTTTTGCAAACTCTATCTTTTTATGAAGAATTATATACTGTACAACCCTGTGACCTTGGAGCAATTAATCTGCTTTCAGATGGACTGCCGCATCTTGGACATGAAGATAAAGCAGAGCTGGAGAAACCATTGTCCTTTCAGGAGTTAACGGAAGCTGTCCAGCAGCAATCTTCGGGAAAATCACCAGGATTGGATGGCTTGACTTCTGAAATTTATAAAGCCTTCTGGTCCCTCATTGGTCAGGATTTATATGAGGTGTTTCTCGAAAGCTTTGAGTCAAATATCCTACCCATCAGTTGTATAAGAGCTGTAGTGACTCTTTTACCCAAGAAAGGAGATCTTGGTTTATTGAAGAACTGGCGACCGGTCTCTCTTTTAGGAACTGATTATAAAATATTGTCTAAAACTCTGACAAATCATCTTAAAAAATCTATAGTGTCCATCATCCATGAAGATCAGTCCTACTGTGTACCCTAGCGATCTATATTTCACAATCTTTTGTTGTGCGGGACATTGTGTACTTAACGGAACTGCATACATTAGATCTTGGTCTTGTGTGTTTGGACCAAGAAAAAGCCTTTGATAAATTTGACCATGAATACCTGTTCAAAATACTTGAAAGCTTTGGCTTTGGGAATCAGTTTATTTCATGGATAAGGCTTCTTTATAAAGATGTCTATAGTATGCTGAAAATAAATGAAATTTTGACCAGACCTTCTTCTGTAGGTAGAGGTGTGACACAAGGGTATAGTTTGTCTGGTCTCTTGTACACGATTTCCATTGAGTCAATGTTGAGGATGCTGAGAGACAAGCTGCAAGGATTTACAGTTCCAACATCTCACCTTTCAAACACACCAGTGGTGAAACTCACCGCGTATACAGATGAAATCCCAGTGATCATTAGATCTGAAGATGATGTTAAACATCTAACCTCATGCCTCAACATCTTTTAGAGTGCTTCTTCCTTACGGATCAATTGGGGGAAAAACTGACACTTTATTGTTAGGCCATTGGTCACACCAAAATCCACCTCAGCTTCCACATCAGCGCCCTTGGAATAAAGAGGGGGTTAAGATACTGGGGCTGCTCTTTGGGACTGAACAGCACATGAACAAGAATTGGGAAGGACTTGTAGAAAAAGTGACAGGCAAGCTCCAGAGATGGAAGTGAATTCAAGCCCAGCTTTCCTACAGAGGCAGGGTGCTGGTGGTGAATAATCTAGCCAGCTCAATGCTGTGGCATCGTCTAACTGTGTTGGACCCTCCGAAAGAGCTTTTGTCACAACTTCAAAAAGCCTTTGTAGACTTCGTTTGTGGTGGTCATCATTGGCTTCCCCCCTGGGGTACTGTGTCTCGCTACAATTGATAGCGGTCAGGGATTAATTCATTTAGCCTCTAAGGTGAAATCCATGAGGTTGCAGACCGCCCAAAAACTGCTTTACTCGTCGGACTCTCTACTATGGATTAGCTTTGGCCTTGCCATTCTACAGGGAAAAAACAAGATGGATTTTGATAAAGAAATGTTTCTGATTTCGGGAAATGTGGTAAAAGACATGTTTAAGATAAGGTTTTATGGATCGGTTCTTGAAGCTTGGGGTTACTTTAAGTCGGAGCAGAAAGAACATTTTGGTTTTGATGAACCACTTCTGCACAGTCCTTGGTTTTCTAAAAAAATGCACTATATCCAACACCGAAATTTCTAACTTTGTTTTAGCTGGGATAACTAAAGTTGGAAACCTGTTTGACTTGTCGAATAGAGAATGTTTTTCAGTACGGAATCTAACTAGAAAAATTACTGGTAGATCAGAGAGAATAGTCGGGAACATATTAAAGGATTTGAAAACATCTTTTCCTGCATGTTTGTGGGATAATATATAACCAAGTTTATGTCCGGCGGTAACACAAAGGTCTTTTTTTCCCAGAAGTGTACATAACTCCACAGGTAGCTCAAATTAACAATGGAGACAATGTAAACATGTTGTTATCCTTTAAAGGCTTGCAAAGTCTTCCGTTTTCCATGGTGAACAAACAAAATGCATATATTTCCTGTGTAAAGTCCGACTTTGTCAGACATCTAAGGGGGAGGAGGCATACAAAATGAGGACTCATTTCTTGAAGTCGGGAGATAATGAACCTTCATGGCGGTTATTGTATAAGAACCCTCTACCAAAAAAAGTCTGGTGACTTACAGTGGCAGATTTTACATTGTGCATTACCAACAAAAGTGTTTTTGTTTAAATGTAAATATGCATCGTCTCCACTGTGTACTTTGTGTGATGAACTCGATACTGTGTTCCATGTCTTTTGTGAATGTTGTAAATTATCTCCGCTCTTTAATCTATTGTATACAATGTTTCGTAGTTTGGGGATCATTTTCTTGAAAACAGGGTTTATTTATGGGGGTAGATATTCTCGCCACAGGCAGGAAATCTGTACCTATTCGAATTTTTTGGTCGGTCAAGCAAAATTAGCCATTTGGAAGGCTGACAAAATGGGATCAGAAGGGAAAGAAGTAAACATGGTTAAATTATTTAAGGCCTTGGTTGAGTCTAGGATTAGATTAAAGTATGAATTTTACCAAATGAATGGTGATCTTCCGATGTTTGAGAAGAAATGGTGTGTAAACAAAGGGGTGACTTATAAGAG
Organism: Ictalurus punctatus; assembly: GCF_001660625.3. Classification (NCBI taxonomy): domain Eukaryota; kingdom Metazoa; phylum Chordata; class Actinopteri; order Siluriformes; family Ictaluridae; genus Ictalurus; species Ictalurus punctatus. Next base: position 49,758 of record NW_026521105.1, read on the forward strand.
GCGAGAATCTCTTTTTCAATTGGTAATGGTTGTTAAAACAATGTGTTCTGTATGTTAAGGTTTTTTAATTGTAGAATAAATTATATTTTAAAAGTCAAAGTCTCTCTCTCTCTCTCCCCCTGCAGATGTGTTGTTATCTCTAGCATCCCTGCTGGTGCCTCTGCAAATTACACCTGCAACATGAGGGGTCGTTATGTGAACATCATCATTCCCAATGTTATCCAGGCTCTCACGCTCTGTGAAGTGGAAGTCTATGGGGTTCCAGGTTACACTTTTATATCCAGTTCACAATTTCATATACATTTGAAGTCAAATTAAGTTTTACAACAGCTGCTAAATATCAACATTGCTAATTTTTTTTAGTGCCTGTTACTAAGAGGGCATTTCTGAGATTGAAGTTTAACATCAGTGAGTATCTTATGAACCCTACTGTGAGGGACAAAATTCTTCAAAAGGTTTGTGTTCATGACATGTATGGTAGATTCATAAATAAATAATACTAATTTTTCATCATAGACGATATCTGCCAATGCCCAGCCTTCAGTGCGTCAGATCTGTTGGACTACAGAACCAGAGGTGGAAAATGAAACTTAAAAAACGGTAGGAAATATCAGTACTACTACTGCAATAATAATAATAATAATAATAATAATAATAATAATAATAATAATAATAATAATACAACTACTTCTACTGCTAATAATAATAGTAATATAGCGATAAGAGGCAATCTGTCCAAACACTCCCTGCATATAGCACTCCCAGTGGCCAGTTCTTGTCAAGATTCATAGAACAATAAAGAGACCATATGTGAACATACTTATGCATATCACATTTTGTGATGATGGCTCCATGCTAGTTGTGTAACCTACCTGCTGAAAGCCGACTGGCAGAAGGCAGACATTTCTGAAGTAATTCAGTTACAGATTAGCATAAAGCGCACAGCAAATTCTGCTCAATTGGCATTTTGGTTCCTGAGAAACAGCTATTTGAACTTAACGCTGACCCTTATAAACATGAACAGCACGCCCCAGGTAGCCAATTTGAGCGAGATTGCATTGGATACTAGGAGGTCCATCCCTGAACTTTCTATTCAAGTTTTGTGGCAATAACCCAATGGGAAACTTTTCAATTATCTGATATCTGATTGGCCAATGACAGGCATGTTTTTTTTCAGTAATTAAGTCATCATGAGAATCTATTATAGATTAGCACATACGGTATATCTACCATATCAAATTTCAGCTTGATCAGACATACAGTTCCTCATAAACAGCTATCTGATCTTAGCTCTGTTCCATTTGTATGACCAAATTTGGCACATAGCAAAAAATGCTAAACTAACTTTTGCCAACTTGTGCTAGGATGTTTGGCCTAGCTTCAGAAATTTGGTGACAGTCCTCATTAATTAATTTTTGGTGTGATGCTCAATAATTATCAAAAACATGTTGACATTTGTAAACAGCAACATCTCACTTTCCTGGGTAATGGGAGGAAGTACTACAACCCCAATTCCAAAAAAGTTGGGACGTTGTGAAAAATGTAAATAAAAACAGAATGCAATGATTTGCAATCTCATAAACCCATATGTTATTCACAGTAGAACATAAAAAACAAATCAAATGTGTAAACTGAGGAAATGTAGCATTTAAAGGAAAAAAATAGGTAACTTTGAATTTATGGGCACAACACGTCTCAAAATAATTTGGACGGGGCAACAGAAGGCTGGAACAGTAAGTGTTACTAAAAAGAAACAGCTGGAGGAACATTGTGCTACTAATTATGTTAACTGGCAACAGGTCAGTAACATGATTGGGTATAAAAAGAGTATCTTAGAGAGGCAGAGTCTTTCAGAAGTAAAGATGGGCCTCTGTACACCAATCTGCGAAAAACTACATCTACAATTTGTGGAACAATTTCAGAATAATGCTCCTCGATGTAAAATTGTGAAGGCTATGAATATCTCATCATCTACAGCACATCATATCATGAAAAAATTCAGAATCTGGAGAAATCTGTGGCCCGAGTCTCTTTCCATAAATCTTAAATAAACACCTCCTTATAGATAGCTTCACCATATCAACGACTAAAAGTTTTTATTAAAGTAGTATAGCACAAATCTGTTTATTATTAGACTTTGATTATGTGGAATGTTTGCCAGAGAAGTCTCTGTGAATGATTTGCTATCATAGAAAGGATAACTTATTACAATGAGCACATTAATATAAACCTGAGATATGAATTGCAACCTTCAGACCTTCTGACCTATCAGATTCCAGAGTGCAACAGCAGTGTGATATAATTTGTATTAAATACACTAAAATGTCTATTGATAGTTCCATGAAATTTGCAGAAAATCAGTTTACTGTTACTTATTTATTAATTCATTGATTTATTTCTTTTACCTGAGTGATCTTACAGTCAAGAATTTTGTCATTCTGACTTACAGGTGGCAGAAATATATCTGAAACAACAAGAAGAAGAAGCGGAAGAAGAAGAAGAAGTGTTCAAAGAACAAAAAGAAAGAAAAAACATCAAATGTGTGAGGTTTGGGTTTAGCACTTGAAAATGCTAGCTAACTGATGTTATAGGTTTATTAATTAGAAGTACTAGAAGTTTTTTAGTTTGTTTGTTTGGGAAATGTATCCATGAAAAATTATTACCACAGGGTTTGTACAAGGTGCTTGAATTTGGCATTTGGAAATTTAAGTACTGGAAAACCTTGAAAATAGCCAATTTTTTTTTTATGTTAAAAAAGTGGTTAAAAAGTGCTTGAATGATAAAACGTCAATAAATAAAAAATAACAATCACTTTAAAGGGTTTATTTGCAAAAGAACACGAATACAATCCTTTCACTCAAAATATGACTCCCCGCTCACCCCTCCTCCTCCTGCCGTTCACTCATTCATTTTAACAGGGACAGCTTCGGTCCACTTCTCAGACCCCTTTAGCAACTTTTTTTTTTTTTTTTTTAAAGCATCTAGCGACATATCTAGCGACTTTTTGGACAACCCTTAGCTACTTTCCATAGAAGATAATGGCCAGTACTGCGCGGCGAGTGCGAGGTCCTGCTTTCAGAAACAGAAAAAATGTCCAGAATGTCTCTGAAACACTTCAGCCTATGATTAGCCCTGGATTCCTGGGAGGACACTGTAGCAGTCTCTGAGGATTTCTTCTCATCACTCCACTGTAAAAACAAACAAACAAAACAAACAAACAAACAAAAAAAAACAAACCACTAAATGCTAGCTTCATCTTCTTTTAATTTGATTGTCAGTGCTCAACTCAAACCAACAGCAGAATTATTAATAATATCAAGAATGATTGTGTCTAAAATCAGCCACTGATTATATCCCACTTGTTTGTTTCTAGATAGTATGATTTATTTAGCCAAATCTAAACTCACTTCTCCATTTGTGTAACTGGATACTCAGGATAATAAAATTTCACTCTCGTTTCCATCCACCCCCATTTTCTACATCTCCTATCATACAGGAACCTTGAGCCTATCCCAGAGATCATAGGGCACAGGACAGGGTACCAGGCCATCGCAAGGCACACTCACATACACATTCACACACCCATTCATACACTACAGACACTTTGGACATGCCAATCAGCCTACCATGCATGTCTTTGGACAGGGGGAGCAGCACAGGGAGAACACGCAAACTACGCACACACAGGGTTGTGGTGGGAATCAAACCCCCAACCCTCGAGGTGGGAGGCAAACGTGCTTAGCACTAAGCCACCGTGCGCCCCACTCTGGTCTCTTTAATAAAAATGTGACACACAGAATAGCACAATGTGCTATCAAATAAATAGTGGGTGACTGTTTTCTTTATAGTGTATATGCACTGTAAATGACTTCTTATTTAAAAACATAAATGTAACTGACATGCTGCTTTATTAAATCATAGCAACTTGAGCACCTGCCTAGCCCTACTCTGAATATGAGGAACTTTCCTACACAACTATTGACATAACTAATGGTCTGCACTTATATAGTGCTTTTTAACCTGAGCAGTGTTTCCCATTCACCCATTCTCACACCAGTGGTAGCAGAGCTGCCATGCAAGGTGCTAACTTGACATCAGGAGCAACTTGGGGTTCAGTGTCTTGCCCAAGGACACTTCGAGTCATGTGGGCCAGGAATCGAACCTCCAACCCTACGATTAGACAACCTGCTCTACCACCTGAGCACAGCCACCAACTAGATAACTAGATGTTTAAGTCAGCCTATCCCATTCCTTCATTTTCTTGTTACATATAGATTAAGTCTCTTAAGTGTTTCCTACATGTATATATTTTTTTAATTTGCATATGTCTACCAATATGTAAGCCAATGCATATGTTTTACACTACTAATACAAAATGTCCCAGTGAGGCCTTCTACACCCATCAAAATATTGCCATCTCACTGTTTGACAGAATAAAATATAGCAATGATGCTTTAGAATTAGATAAATTAAGTTTCTGCAAAATATGAATTGAACTATTCATTTAGAATTCAAAAAGTACATTAATGACTTTTGTAATGACCACTGTGTATCCCATGTAGCACACTAACCCTAATGTGCATGACCGCATGTACTATGTTGCAATAATAATAATAAAATTTATTATTATTATCACTAAATAATCACTTCACTGGACAGGAGTGTGATGTAACGACACAGGACAGTTAGCAGGAAGTAAGAGCAGGAGCGCCGTCTTTATTGATGAACAAACTAACAGAATACAAGGAACGCGGTCTATGCTGAACAGGACTAGCTGGATCAACCATGGAACTACAGTCTAGGCATTACTCGAAAACAGAACATGGAACTGAGACCGCTAGCATGCTACACGCATTCTAACACAGCGCTAAAGCTATACTCCTTAAACACTACTAACGTTACAAACTATAATACTGCGCGAAGTGCGCAGCCGCACGAGGGGTTTAAATAACCAACATAATTATCTAAAGCATAGACACCTGGAGAAATAAAGACACACCCTCGAACATAAGCCAATACCTGGACAGGAAGTAAATCAAAACAAACGAGCCGCGCGTGTCCATATGTCAGGGTCTCGTGCACGCGCGCTCTGCAGCAGTCTTTGCGCTTCGACGCCACAGCGCCATCCACCGGCGGAAGCGTAACAGATGTAAAAACAGATTTAAAAACATTGAGTCACTTAACACAGGTCAAGTGGTTTTCTATTATACAAGCAGCGTGTGTGTGTTCTGTTTCATTTTCTTTTCAGGGATAAACATACTGGAGGATTTTTTGTTGATCTGGCACAAAATTAAATGGAACTAAGTTACATTAAAAAGGGGGAAACTTTGGGTACCAAGGTTATAAGTTATAAACTAGGGAACATTGAGTGAGTGTGAGAGAGAGAGAGAGAGAGAGAGAGAGAGAGAGAGAGAGAGAATCGGCATGTGGTCTGCGCCTCTATAGCACCGCTGTTCTAAGTGCTGAGGGGGAGACCTGAATGTCGGGCTGCCAGATAGCTTCATTTCAACTATTAACTGGATGGGGTGGGGTTAATATTTGCCTAGTGCATAAAGTACACCTAATACGTCTAGGTCACTAGTTACTATTAGCTATAATTTAATCAAAAAAGAGAACCTAGTATGTTTATTAGAAACCAACCAAAATTACTCCAATAGTGAGACATGTAAAAGTCCCTGAAGTTACAAAGGAACCCAGGGTAACTTCTAAGCAAACAAAGGCCTCTCTCACATTGGCTAATGTTAATGTTCATGAGTTCACCATCGGGAGAACACTGAACAACAATGGAGTGAATTACAGTGTTACAAGGAGAAAACCACTGCTCTCCAAAAAGAACATCGCGATCCATCTGCAGTTTGCTAATGATTACGTGGAAAGTCTTTTGGAAAAATGTTTTGTGTGGGAAAAATATAACCTTTTGGTTTAAATAAGAAGCGTTATGTTTGGAGAAAGCAAACACTACATTCCAGCATAAGAACCTTACTTATAAGAACCTTTCAATAATGGATGGAACAATGAATTCTGAATTATAACAGTGAATTCTAAAGGAAAGTTTCAGGACATCTGTCTGTGAACTGAATCTCAAGAGAAAGTGGGTCATGCAGCAGGCCAACAACCCTAAGCACAAAAAGCACATAAGGGTCCACCGAAGTATGGTTAAAAGATAATAAAATTCATGCTTCAGAATTTGCCAAGTCAATGTCCTGACCTTAATCCAATAGAAATGTTGTGGAAGGACCTCAAGCAAGCAGTTCATGTGAGGAAAATCACCAGCATTCCAGAGCTGAAGCTGCTCTGTACTGAGAAACGAGCTAAAATTCTTACAAGCCGATGTGCAGGACTGATCAACAGTAAAAACAGGGAAAATGTTTAGTTTCGGTTATTTCTGACCAAGGGGTTCACACCATATGCTGAAAGCAAAGGTTCACATAGGATCACATAATAGAAAGAAAACATTCTACACACCGTTATACCACCAGCAGCAGTCTGGACTGTTGACACAAGGCAGGTTCATGCTGCTGATGCCAATGTCTGACCCTATCATCTACATGTCACAACAGAAATCAAGATTCATCAAATCAGGCAATGTTTTTCCATGCTTCAACTGTCCAGTTCCAGTGAGTCCACACCCACTCTAGCCTCAGGTTCCTGTTCTTGGCTCACAGACAGGAGTGGAACCTAATATGGTTGTAGCTTATCCACCTCATTTGGTTAGACGTATTGTATGTTGCAAGAGGGTTTTCTGCTCTCCACACTTGTAAAGTGTAAATTATCATTACCATAGCCTTTCTGTCAGCTCGAACCAGACTGTCCATTCTCCTCTGTCTTCTTGTCATCAAGAAGGTGTTTGTTTTTCTCCACCATTCTGTGTAAACTCAAGAGATTGCTGTCTGTGAAAATCCCAGATCAGCCTCTAGAATTCTCAAACCAGCTCGTCTGGCACCAACATTCATACCATCATCACTGAGATCACTGAGATTCTGATGTTTGGTGTGAATATTAACTGAAGCTTACTGAAATACTTACCTGTATCTGCATGATTTTATGCATTGCGCAGCTGCCACACGAATTAGTTAAGTTCTTTTTCAAACACATCCTGCAGAAGCAAATAAGATCGGCACTCCAGCTGCTTTGAGTAGCCTAATGCAAAATGTATTCAAAATACTATTTTTCCTAAAACAGATCATTAAGAACTCCCAAAACACCTGAAATTGGATTCAAGGCACAGTATACAGTGTTACCACCACTGAAATCACCATTTAATTACACATGCTTCAACAGTTAAAATATATCATAAATAAATAAATACATTATTATTATTATTATTATTATTATTATTATTATTATTATTATTATTATTATTATTATTATTATTATAATAATAATAATAATAATAATAATAATATGTGTAATTTATATAGCTCCTTACTCATAACCAATGTCGCTTTACAATTACAATGTCTCAACAAAACATGGAACATGCGGTAGACTAAATTTGAGAAAAAATATGATTTATAGTTTACAAAGAAATATTCAATTTCTCATCAAAACACGATTTCACTGCTTATGCTAAGCTTAATTTACACAAGTTTCTAATTACAAGATTGAATTATATAAAGTGAGCATGATCAATTCATGTAGTATTAATGTAAACCCATTACATTATGAAATCTTGGGGGATGTTGGCACTGACAGGTACTATAACTATAGTATTTAAATTTACATGATTCAAAGGTGTGTGATAGAATAGCACAGTGTTTTAATAAATTCAATGCTAATGAATATTAGGTGCTATTATTAATGAATATTATCCTGGTGTCTAATATTTTTTGAGAACAGTTTCATATTGAAATACAATGAATCTGCACATTTTAACAGTTCAAATGGAGAAGTTATTAATGTTTTGTCACAGTAATGATTCTGTGTCTCATTGCCAAAAATGAAAAGATCTTAACTCTGAAAGTCAATTAAACAATGTTTGAAGGAGAATCTATAATAAATGCATCATCAGATGACTAAAGGGAATGCTGGATGATCCATCACATCAGTTTTAGCCTGACATTTTTGATTTTGCGTCACACATTTGTATAAATCAATTATCTCGCTGGATAAAACCTATACCTATATTATATATGTATATATTTATGTATGTATAAAATGTAAATGGAAGCTTTTTGCTTCATGTTTTTTTAAACTTTGCTGTAGACTGTCTTTTGAGTCAAACTTATTTGCATTTGAAGAACACAAAGTGCATTTGCCTTTTAAATAAACTAAATAACCATTTAGTGATACACCAAGTGGACAGCTCAGAGTTTAAAGGGTCAAAGAGATGACTTTCTGATCTATGTCGAAGAAGGTAAGAAATTCTGATTTCAAGTATCAAACAGATTTCAAGTATTTTTTAAAAAAATCTCATTTTACAGTACACTATGATTGATTTAATATCACTTGTAAATTGTCATCATTTAAAAAGACAATACCTTTTATAGATTAAAAACACAACCTATCAAATGTTCCTATAATGTATATATATTTTTGCGCAGGGATATGCATTTTTTCACTGCAGTCGATTCTGACCCATCAGCAAGGTAAGAATACAGTATAGTAGAACACAGAAACACACACACACACACACACACACACACACACACACACACACACACACACACACACACACACACAAAAAATGTCTGAGACCACATTGAAAATCTGGATTTTTTTTTCTCTTACATTTTGAAATAAATTGGTTAGAATTTATTAATATTTAAAACAAAGAAAGTAAATGTTTAATATATTGGATATTTATATATTTTTTTAATTCTGCAATTGTAAACATTAAGAAACTCTGAATCTCTTGTAAATATTTTAAAGATTCTCCGTTTTTTTTTTTTTTTTTTTTTTTTTTTTTACTGAAGTTGTAGTCAATAATACAATTTCGAATGAAAATGTTAAAATTAAATAATAAAAACATGCAAAATAGAAACATTTTCCACTAGTGCTCTCAGACTTTTGGCCCCGACTGTGTGTGTGTGTGTGTGTGTGTGTGTGTGTGTGTGTGTGTGTGCGTGCGTGCGTGCGTGTGCGTGTGTCTGTGTCTGTGTGTACGTAAACAAACTATTAATGAAATAAATGAAATAAATGAAATAAAATTTTGTGTAAGATAAATGAATGAATAAATATGTTCTCTTCTCCCCTCCAGTCGATGTGGCCTTAGGAGGAATAGCAGTACAATCTTCTTTACACTAACAATTATCCTGCTTACTTTGCTATCGACGACAACAGAGCATCTAACATGAATTTCAACTCGTGTGATTACGGCTGCTCCTAACGCCATACAGACTTCATATGAATCCATAATGAACTTTTTCACACTATCTGTTGTTACCCAGATGAGGACGGGTTCCCTTCTGAGTCGGGTTCCTCTCAAGGATTCTTCCTCTTAAAACATCTTAGGGAGTTTTTCCTTGCCACCGTCGCCACTCAGTGGCTTGCTCAGTTGGGATAAATTCACACCTTTAATATCTGTATACCATATTGATATTTCTGTAAAGCTGCTTTGAGACAATGTCTATTGTAAAAAGCACTATACAAATAAAATTGAATTGAATTGAACTTATGTTTATATCCAAAATGCTACACTGTGTGTAAGGGGCAGGGGAAACTGGTGCAAGCTGTTCAAAAGGTTTAGTTTAATTTAAGTTTGTCATTATATGCTGTATCTGCGCGCTTGCAGTGTAAATTCTGTCGGAAGTGACATGTTAGTAACAAGGCTGCGTTGCTGGTCACGCGCGGTGTAGACGCGCTGATACAGAGTGTAGTCCTAAATTAATAATATATATTCTGGTGTGTGTGTGTGTGTGTGTGTGTGTGTGTGTGTGTGTGTGTGTGTGTGTGTGTGTGTGTGTGTGTGTGTGTGTTGGGTTCTTTTCTGTTTTGTACAAACAGTTGTGTAAAGTTTTACTGTGAAGTTTATATTTGTTACACTCAGTTTGTGGACTTAAAAACAAAAACAAATGGTACTGAAAGTTCGCTCCACCCCATACGATTAATCAAAAAAATAATTGGCCAACTAATAGTAATAATAATAATAATAATAATAATAATAATAATAATAATAATAATAATAATAATGCTGTTAAACAGTTCAGAAGCTCCGTGTATTGTCCTTGATACGTGAAAACTAGACAATGCACAGTAATAACACTGATGAGCTGTGTTATTATTATTATTATTATTATTATTATTATTATTATTATTCTACAAGAAATAAGCTCATAGCAACACTGATGAAATACACATACAGTACAAAAAACCACACACACAAATAGAGAATGTGTTTAGCATTTTGTTTTTACATCTGCACATAATTTAGTCTGCACATAGTTTAGCAGCTGTTTTAGAATTAAAAATGTCATGTATAAGTCTACATAATGAGTCTTTATTGGTCACATATGCAGTAGAGCACAGTGAAATTGTTTTCTTCACATACCCCAACATGTCAGGAAGCTGGGGTCAGAGCACAGGGTCATGATATGGTGACCTGACCTTCTGATCAGTAAACCAGAGCCTTAACCACTAAGCCACCTCTGCCCCAGTGGTGAGAGAAACATGAATGTTCATAGCATCTATTACTTCTTACCCCACTATTTGCCAAATAATACAAATATAGACTTCTAAACACCGCCATTAAAAGCTTAATAAGAGAATACTGCAATTTTTGGGAAATTGCCGTTCCCGAGTTTGGCCACACGAGGGCAGTCATGTTCCATCCAGCACAACACACGCCGCCTAAAACAGAAGGTATTTTACTATTACTACTACTACTTCTAATAATGACCTCAATCGAAGTAATTAAATACGCAATGAACATTGTTGTCTATATAGCTGACCTCATTTTTCTACACAGTGAGTTAAAGGCACACAACTATCAGAATCCCAGTTCATAATTGTGTTTGATTGGCCAAGTAGAATAAAGTGTGCTGCGAGTCCGGCTCTTTTTGAGCTTATTGGACATTACACATTGCTGTAATTATCTCATTGGCAGTACTTAATTGCTCATAGTTTATTTGACGAATGCAACTGCTGCGACATATTTTGCCAATCTTAAGCTCAGCCGTCATTCTGGAGGCGCAGTTTTGGTTGATGCATGACATTTAGGTTCAAACACAGTGTGTACATTGACTGTAACACAGATAGTGAAAATGGAAATGTGAAAAGAGAAGGCCAGTGATTAGAGAAAGAGAGAGAGAGAATGGGGAAGAAGAAGACGTTAGCAGGTGAAAAGCAGTGCCTAGTGATTGTTTTAGAAAAAGAGAGCTATTGTGTGACCGTTGGCGTTAGGCCCGCCTCCTCGCCTGTTCTCAACTAGGTCCTGTCGAGTGTGGATAAATAGGTGGGCGCTGCGCGAGAACTTTTATTGAGTGGTTTGATTTCGAGAGCAGCGTTATGTCTGGCAGAGGCAAGGGTGGTAAGGGACTCGGCAAAGGAGGCGCTAAGCGTCACCGCAAGGTGCTTCGCGATAACATCCAGGGGATCACCAAGCCGGCTATTCGTCGTCTGGCTCGCCGTGGTGGTGTAAAGCGTATTTCTGGTCTGATCTATGAAGAGACTCGCGGTGTGCTGAAAGTGTTTCTGGAGAACGTGATCCGCGACGCCGTCACCTACACCGAGCATGCCAAGAGAAAGACCGTGACCGCCATGGATGTGGTGTACGCCTCTGAAACGCCAAGGACGCACCCTGTACGGCTTCGGCGGTTAAACGCTCTTAACACCGAACGACGTGAACACAACGGCTCTTTTAAGAGCCACCCATATGTCTAGAAAAAGAGCTGTTCAGAGGGGGGGGGACACTTCTGAAGTGCTGCTCTCCCACGAATGTTCAGGCTTTTGGGTAATTCTAGCAGTCTGTTAAATGCAGAGATGAGTAAATCTCAACAGGGTTGTAGCACGGTTTCTTGGGCTTGTATAATCTGAGCAATGCAAAATGGGGCTTTAGCAGCACAAAGTTATTCATATTAAGACTAGCAACAGGAAGTAACTGAAAATGGTATTCTAGTAACATGTAGAAATTCAAACTAAGGTTCTAGAAGTACGTAAATGTTCTAAATACTGTTGTAGTAACATGTAGTCATTCAAAACAGTGTTCCAGCAGCACAAAGTCATTCAAAAGAATGCTCTAGCAGCATGGAATACAACACACACACACACACAAGGCAATAGCGGAGTTGGGATAAAGGGCATTAGGGTGACTGTTTTGTTAGGGTCAGGGAGGAATCCGACCGAGCTAAAGAGGAGGAGGCCGGATGGGCTGGCTGGTGCTAACTAGGCGTGCTTGTTTGGCCCGGGACTACAAGAGCGGAGCGCCGCGTACGAGTGGGGAAGCCCGGACACTGGCAAAGACAGAAGGAGTCTTCTGACCTACGCCTATAATCACATTTTCTTGTTGGACATGCTTTCTCCCCTACAACTAACAATGTCTTACTCTTGTCTTTGCTGCTCTGTTCAGCTCTTCCTACTTTCCTACTGACTGTTTCCCACCCACCTAGTCAACTTTTCTTCAACATTTGTTCTTTTCATCTAGACTTTAAATTTATTTACTCTTCACCATCTATTCATATGCTTTCAGTTTGAATGAAAGTGAGCAAGTGATTTCTAGCATGCTAGCCGTGTTAATGAATGATAGCGACCATGCAAAGTTTGCTCAGTCGAAGAATAGCTTGTTTCTCTATGAATGGGACTGTTGTGTAAACTTCTCCTTTGAAACTGCTTTATCCTCTTTACTCTTTATCCTCTTTAATTTTGTCTATATGATTAATGTGTGGGATTTTAGCTTGTTCTTATGAAATGGGGGTTTGACTCCTGTACTTATGTTGCTTTTTTCTAAAGCCTACAAACATTTGCAATATCTGCCACAAGCTCTCCCATTTTCTCCAAACTACTGAATTTGTGATGCAACAAACTTTTTTTGGACAAACAATTTTGAGCCTTTGCTTTTATTTCTTTTAACTATATGCTTTGAGAACTAATAATTTTCCCCCAATATCTGATTCTGACTATTGTGCTAGTAGGTCATTAAGGCTTGAACCTTATGAAAACTTCATTTAGGCTGATTTGCTAGCCTAAGCTCAATCGGTTTTGTCCGATCTAATCCACAAACTGAGCAGGAGTCACACCCGACTCCATCTGTTTAATCGGTCGATCTTGACTTTCAGTAGACTCGGGTATGGCTTCTGCTTGGTCAGAATGAAAACCTGCACCTGAGTTCTGAGTCCTGAGTTCCTGAATACTGGATGTTCATACTAAGTTCATAACTACAGTCTTTCACTTATCCCAGTATTTTTTAGATAGTTTATTAGGGGACAATGCATTTTCCCAGATGTTTTTTCCCCAGCAAGTTTTTTAGTGTCATGTTTTGCATTCCAATTCACATCTCTAGCTCAGTTCTCTCCTCCTGATATCTTTTGCAGTCTAACAGAATGTGTTTTACCGTCTCTTGTGTATTGCAGTGTGTGCAGAGTCCAGTGGGGTGTTTACCTATTCTGTGTAATGTTAGATTTAAGCCAGCATGAACTCTTCTAAGACACATAATTATCATCTCTTCCTTTGGGTTCCTGCCTTGGCTCATACATATGTCCCGGTATTCCTGCCGTATTTTATGTGTCCCTTTATAATGGTTTTAACATCTGCTCTACTTAATGGTACTTGTATATCAACTGTTTCATGCTTTATCGATCTTTTTGCCAGTACATCCACAGTTTCATTTTCTTCCACCCCTACATGTGCAGGAACCCAAAAGAAGGAAACATTCAGCTCCCTACCATGGAGTATGAGAAGCAGATAAAATATTTGTTAACCAAGGTCTTGTCTACATGATGTTTTCCCAGACTGTATATGTGATAGTGCAGATAGACTGTCAGAAGCTATAGCGACATCTTAGTTCTGATTATTTTTTTCCGACCGCTGCAGTGACAATAGGACTCCTGATAGTTCTACGGTGTACTGATAAATGATCGGTCGCTCTTTTTTTTGACTGCTACTTCACGAGGAATGAACAAAGCCACACTGCGGCCAGTATTGAGCCATCTGTATATACAAGTCATTTATTCTGATAATGGTCCATATATTTTTGAAGTATTATCCACTGTGGTGCTATTTTAGATTCCTCTTTTAATATTTGTTGTAATCTTGTATCTACAGATGGTTTTATGAATTTCCAGGGTGGTACAGTTCACCTCAATGGGGCTTTCTTGTAGCTGGCTGAGGCCTGCATTTTGTGCCTATACATTTCTTACCCATCCCAAACTCTTAAAGAAGTTAGTCCTATAAAACTCTGAGCATTCTTGGTGTACACCCTGCTATGCCCTCATAGATTTATCCAATATAAATCACAGCATCTCTCCTGTCTCGACCTGTAACGCAGTCACTGGTGATGATTTAAATGCTCTAGTACAGATCCAGAGTTCTTGCGTCTGTTCCACGTCAAGCTTTTTAAGATTTTTAAGATACATTAGGCGACCGTAATCAAAGACAACTCTTGTAAGAGCCTGATAGATATTTATGAGCGATGCCCTACTTGCTCCCCGGTCTCAGAACATTATTCATCTTTTTACATTTGTTCTTAATTTTATCAATATGCTGACCCAGGTAAACTTCTAATCAAAAAGCTCTCCTAAAAATCTCACAGACTTGACCTGTTCAAGATCTTGCCTGTGCAGTTTCAATGGTGCTGTTTTATGACGTTTAGAAAAACATATACCTTGTGATTTTGAAATTGATAGTTTAAAACCCTATTCATTTGCCCACTGTTCTACTTTCCCTATTGCGTGTTGCATTTTCTTTCTTACATATTCTATATCCCAACCCCTAACCTCGTCAGCTGCATAAAGCGACATACCTATATTTTTACCTGATAAAATGTCTTTAATCATAATATTAAACAGTATCGGGCTACATACACTGCCTTGTGGGGTAAAATTTTCTGCTGCATATCTATTTGAGTACTCTGCACCTACTCTAACTTCTATTGGCCTTCTGTTCAGGAAGTCTAATACCCAATTATATATATATCTTTCCGTTTATTCCTAATTCGTCAAGTTTAATAAGAAGTCCATCCTTCCAAGGGTATCGTACATATTTTCGACATTGAAAAATACAGAGGTGACACTTTCTTTGTTAGTTTGAGCTTTCCTAACTTCTGGGTCTAGGCATAAAATGGATTCTACCATTCTCCCCCTCCCTTTACAAAATCCTGACTGATACGGTGAGAGAAGAACTTTACTTTCTATATAGTGATCTAATCTATCTGTTATCATCCTCTCCGTAGTTTTCCCTGTGACGTTAACACTGTGGATCTGTAACTTGACGGATCTGACTGTATTTGCCGGGTTTGAGTATTGGAACCATTTCCGTGTTAGTGGGATTTTTCCTGTATTCCATACCATATTGAACAGTCTTAATAATACATCAAGCGTGATGTCTCTCATGTGGCCTAACATGCTATAGCATGTACTGTATTTCCCTGATGACATTTGCCGTGCGTTTGATATAACTCTTTTGAACTCAAATAGAGTAAATGGCAAGTCCTTCTTTCTACTATCCCTGGATTTTGGGCAAGATGTCTGATCTCTACACTGCTTGGCTGTTGAGGATAGGTTTTCAGTACTGTGGAGCTTCACAAAAGTTTTTACCAAAAGTTCTGTTTTTTCTGCATTGCTGATTGCATTTTTATTGTTGCGATTTAACACTGGTATTTACACACTTTCTTATTCCACTCATTTTCCTAATTGTTCTCCATATGTCCGATAGCTGGGTTTCTCTTCCAATTTATTGCAGAATTGTCTCCAATATACACGTTTTGCTGATCTGATTGTTTTCTTACCTACTGCATGCGCCATTTTATAGTTAATCAAAGTTTCCAGTGTACGGTGAGCTTCGAGTTTCCTAAAAGCTTTATTTCTATTTTAATTGCTACAGTACAGCTCTCATCCCACCGTGGCATGCTCTTTCTTCGTTTACTTCCTATCTTTTTTGGCATTGTTTCTTCTTCTGGTCGTATAATGGCCGTGGTCACTTTTCCGTTCGTTTCTTCGACATCTGTTATATCCTTATTCGCTAATCCCACACGTTTCATTTTGCTCTACGTTTGGAACATCTGCTGGTCGGCTTTCGCTAACTTCCACCTTGGAGTTCTCGCTACCTACTGTCACTGGTCTAAACCCTCCCGTGTGTTGATTCCTGCAATTTCAGTTGACGTTATTGTCAGATCGATAGCGCTTTCTGCATTATGTGAACTACAACACCACGTGTCCTTCCCATCATTAACACATACAAAATTTTATCGTCTATAAATTCCTCGATCACTGATTCATTTATATCTGTATTCTTACTCCCCTGTATTGTGCTGTGTGTGTGTGTGTGGTTTAAAATCCCCTCACCGTACTAATTTCCCTCACGTCAACCCACATAATGCATTTGGCGTATCGGTGCTCTGTCTATTACGGGGATTGTAAAGTTGAATATCGTTATACTGTCTTTTCCTGTCCGTATTTTGACTACCACAGATTCGTGTTCTTTCCCTTTATTGATTAGATTATATCTCACATCATTTCTTACAAAGTTGCTACCCCTACCACCTTTACCCTTTCCCCAATCAATTCTGATTGTACACAGCAAATTTTAAAGTGTTATTTTTACACTCACAGTGTTAAAATTAACACTTATCAAGAGTTTATATAGGTCCACACTAAATAGAGTTCAATTTACACTTTCAGTATTGTTTTTTTCTACACTCTCACAGTGTTGAACAAGCACTGTAAGTGTTCACTGTTAGCACCATTGGTGTAGTTTTTTTACTCCTCACAGGCTCCATTTACACTAAGAAAGTGTTGAATCTACAGTAAATGTGTCAATAGCTCAACCAAATGGAGTTATTTTCAACACTAGTGTGATCTACACCCTGTCTGCCTAAAAATGCAGACCTTTAAAATGTGTGTACTCGTCAATAAAAGAACAGCTAACACATCAGTTGCTGTATAAGGTTGAACTTTTATTTTCAACACAGTATCTTAGATGTAACAAACCAGCATGAATTGAGGTGCAATATATTCACCTCATAGTGAATATATTCATCTGACCCATTTGGACCCTGTAGATGAAAAGGCATGTAGAACTTCAACTCCGGGCTTTTACAAGTTCACCCAAGTCACATACTGTCGGCTACAGCCACGCTGCGCACATAATAACTTAAACTTTAACGAAGGATAGAAACTGTCCGTGACTCTCGTGGCTTTGCATGCATCTCATTTGTAAGTCGCTTTGGATAAAAGCATCTGCTAAGTGAAATAAATGTAAATGTACTAACATTTAACCTAGCTGAAAAGCTTTTGCATGCAATTCCTTTACTCTGGGAGACTCACTGGTAAGGCCAACATCAATGTTGTAGATCGTAGTCTGCAGGAAGGTAAAGATGTTGACAAGGGCTTCCTCATATGACAGGTTGAACACATAGTGGACTTTGAAGAGTTCTCTATAGCACTCAAGGAGCTGGTTCCTGTGCAAGGGATGAGGTGCTTATCCACTACCACATAGAATTTGTCAATCCTGCCCTTGATCCTTCCTAATGCCAGTAGAGGATGGCTGGAGGCCCTTGAATTGAATTGAAGATGGCCTTCAATACTAGTGGATGACTAGAAAAAAAACCCAGCAACGCTAAAAACTAGATTAAAAAATACAAAATACACCAATTACGACGTGCAATGACGAAATCCCTGAAATGTGGTCCTTGGCACATTCAGACATTGTGCTATAATCATAACTAGGAAACACAACAAACCTTAATTCAATATGTCCAAAATAACGCCAGTTTCGTATCATTCTTTATGTATACTGCAACAGGACAACTTCATCAAAGGAATATTTCAACCAAAAAAGAAAGTTCTTATGTAACTTTCTTTCTTCATCTGAACACAAAGAATTTTCAAAGGAATTCAAGTTCTGTGAGTCAATAGAATGCACGTGAATGGGTGCCATCTTTTTTAGAGTCCAAAATGTACATTTAGACAGTGTCACAGTAATAAAAGAACAGTTATTTAAAGAGCTCACAAGCTGTACACTCACTACTTTACACTGTAGGAAAGTGTCATTTCTTCAGTGTTGTCACATGAAAAGATATAATCAAATATTTCCAAAAATGCGAGGGGTGTACTCACTTTTGTGAGATACTGTATATATATATATATATATATATATATATATATATATATATATATATATATATATATATATATATATATATATAGTGTGTATGAGAGAGAGAGAGAAATATAGAAGTATTACTAAAACGTCTTCTAACTCGGTTTAAACAAACACATTAAATGATATTTAACACAGTGCACACACACACACAATATATATATATATATATATATATATATATATATATATATATATAGTATATATATATATATATATATATATATATATAGAGAGAGAGAGAGAGAGAGAGAGAGAGAGAGAGAGGAGAGAGAGAGAGAGGAGAGAATATCCACAAATAGGGAAGAAGTTTTCAATGATAGGTCATGTCTACAATTATTAAATTACAAAAACAATTATCATGGACGGGACAAAAGGGATGATGATGAAATGTATGTATGATGTAATATCTCTTGCCAGAAATCCGCTTCTAGAAAATTGCCGTTCCCCGGTTTGGACACACGGGGCAGTCAAAGCTCCATCCAGCACAAACGCCGCCCGAAACAGAGGGTAGGTTTTGAGCTATTTTACAGACACAGCCCATTACTGTGCATTGTATTGTTCGGACATAACCACAATTAACGGGCTCATCTATAAAACAAACATTACGTAATACTCATAGGACTATATTTATCATGAAAATGCAAAATAAATAACCAACCTTTCTAATGTTGATAAAAATAGAAAGCCGTGCACTTCATTTACACACACATACATATATACAAACATTATTATTACTGTTCCTTCACTCTCTCTCTGTACCACGTTCTAATACTTAAAACTGCCCAAGAAGAAAATTTGCTGTTTTCTGAGACGAGGAAGTGGCTCTTAAAAGAGCCTTTGTGTATATTAGACGGAGTTGTAGTTTAAGCGCGTTCTCCGCGAATACGGCGGGCCAACTGAATATCCTTGGGCATGATGGTCACTCTCTTGGCGTGGATAGCGCACAGGTTGGTGTCCTCGAACAGACCGACCAGGTATGCCTCGCTTGCCTCCTGCAGAGCCATGACGGCCGAGCTCTGGAAACGCAAGTCGGTCTTGAAGTCCTGAGCGATTTCTCTCACCAGGCGCTGGAAGGGCAGCTTGCGGATGAGCAGCTCAGTAGACTTCTGATAACGGCGGATCTCTCTCAGAGCCACAGTTGCAGGCCTGTAACGATGAGGCTTCTTCACGCCGCCGGTAGCCGGCGCACTCTTGCGGGCAGCCTTAGTGGCGAGCTGCTTCCTTGGCGCCTTGCCACCGGTGGACTTACGGGCGGTCTCTGCTTGGTTCTTGCCATAGCGTTAAACTCTGCACTTCGCGGATAGAAAAACAGAATAAACTGCGCGCTCGAACGCGGCCTTTTTAAGCCATAACGCCGCCCTGCGCTGATTGGGCGTCTCGAACGCGCTCGTCTGCTATTCGATAGAACGTTTACGTCACCTGTTGTATATTGGACCGTCTTCTCTGCCACCGTTCGAAACACAAGACGCCCGCCACAATTCTATTGGCGCGCCTCTCTGCTTTGTTCATTAGGAACACACACAACGCCGTCACAAACATTTTCACTCCTCAGACTTCATTTAACCAGCACGCTGTTATTGTTCTTATAGTCATTACTTAAATATATCAAATCATGACTAGGAAATTATCAAGTCCTTTTTTTTTTATAAATATTGTTGTCTTAGAAGTGCACTTTCACCCCCTCAGATTTCATTTAGACAGTACACTAACTACCACTATTATTATTATTACTACTACCGTTTCCGTAATTACTAGTAAAGTATAACGCTTGTGTTCTCATTTCAAACACGCTGTCTTTCTAGTGCACACTTTCAGTATAAAAAACGGGGTGTAAAATGCACTTTTGAAGCAGAGATGGTGGCTCTTAAAAGAGCCTTTGGGTACTGACAAAGCAGCAGTGGACGAGTTTACTTGGTCTTAACGGCCTTCTCGGTCTTTTTAGGCAGAAGCACAGCCTGAATGTTGGGCAGCACACCACCCTGAGCGATGGTCACTCCGCCGAGCAGTTTGTTCAGCTCCTCGTCGTTACGCACGGCGAGCTGCAAGTGGCGGGGAATGATACGAGTCTTCTTGTTTATCACGGGCGGCGTTACCGGCCAACTCCAGGATCTCAGCGGTCAGATACTCCAACACTGCGGCCAGGTAGACCGGAGCGCCGGCACCGACGCGCTCGGCATAGTTGCCTTTACGCAGAAGCCTGTGCACACGTCCCACGGGGAACTGAAGTCCAGCCCTGGATGAACGAGACTTGGCCTTAGCTCTAGCCTTTTCCGCCGGTTTTTTCCTCTGCCACTCATCTTGACGCTCAGATCTGTTCTAACAGCAACTCCGAAATGAAACGTTACACCCCGAGCTCTCCGTGATATAGACAAAACGGCCACTCTCTTATTCGTTAAGAAGGCAGTGGCACATTAGCCAATCACAAACAGGCCGTCGAATTCCAGCGTCACCCCTCCCACCTCTGTTTGTGTGTGTGTGTGTGTGTTGTGTGTGTGTGTGTGTGTGTGTGTGTGTGTGTGGAGAGAGAGAGAGAGGAGCGCGCGAATGAAAACAGACATAAGGGAATATTCATACAAAAGCACGAAGTAACAACTATATACTGAATTTATTTATTCTTATCATTAACATTGATTTATTATGTATCAATATGTTATCCTACATATTCTGTGATCAGATATGTGTATCCATACTATTATATGTTTCTAACGTGTATTGCTTTGATTCCATAAGCTTGACTGAAAATGGTTACTCTTAAATGAAAATATGGGTGGCTCTTAAAAGAGCCGTTTAAGGAACAAAAGCATGAAAGAAACAAACGTCTTTACTTCTTTTTGGGTGCTTGCCTTCTTCGCCTTTGCCGCTTTAGGCTTTGTGCTCTTGGGCTTGACAGCTTTTCGCTTTCTTGGGGCTCTTGGCTACCTTTTTAGGGGTTCGCGGGCTTTTTCGCCTTCTTCGGGCTCTTAGTGGCTTTCTTTGCGGCGGCTGTGGGCTTCTTCGCCTTCTTAGGAGACTTCTTGGCCGTGGCGGCGGGTTTCTTGGCCGCTACCTTCTTGGGCTTCTTAGCCGCGGCGGGCTTTTTCGCTTTGGGCGCGGCTTTCTTCACGGGCTTCTTGACTTCGGTCTGCTTCTTGTTCAGCTTGAAAGAGCTAGACGCGGCCGGTCCCTTTGGTCTGCACCAGAGTGCCTTTAGTCACGAGACCCTTAACAGCGATTTTGACGCGGAGTTGTTCTTCTCCACATCATATCCGCCGGCAGCCAGCGCTTTCTTCAGAGCAGCGAGAGACACGCCGCCTTCCTCTCCTTAGACGAGGAAACGGCTTGACGATCAGTTCGCCGACGCTAGGGGCCGGCTTTTTTTGCTCTCGAAGCTGCTTTCTTCTTGGGCGCTTTGGCCGGCGCGGCGGCGGGAGCGGGTGCGACTTCTGCCATCTCTCTTGGAACTACGTAGAATACACGAGTCGTACGCTGTACGTTAGTGTGTAACACAGGATCCTCCCCTCCCCGCGGCCGGGGGGCTGGTCTTAAAAACAGAATATGAGAGCGTTGTAGACTCAACTCGGGTGCCGATGAATGAATGCACGGACGCGGCGCGAGCTCAGATGTGTTTTCTCATAGCATTTCTCGGTGAAAATCCCACTCGCAAGACTAGATTAAAAACGTTGAAGCACACGCTGAGCGAGGACGGGCTTTCTCGTTTCTCCCGTGGCCCGGCCTGGCCGGCTAGAGAGCAACAGTCTCGCGTAGCGCACATGAAAGGCGCGGCGCGCGTTGTGCTCAAGCCGGCGGGCTGCGCATTTGGTGCGATGTGGTGTGTAAAAACGGGCGAAAAGCAGGCACGGCCGTCGTATGCGTTCTGGGCCGAGTTGAAGAGGAGCCTTGGGAAAGAGCCTGATGTCTTGCCAGCTGTCGAGTGGTGTGTGTAGTATTTGAAGCAGAGCGCGTTGGGGGACGTGTAAAGCACAGCGTGCACGGCCCTCCTCCTGGTTAGCTCGGTTCGCTTCCTCCCTGACCCTAACGAGCACAGGCCTCGGCGCTACCCTAGCCCTTCTTCCTTCCGCCCCGAGCTCGGCCCTAACGCTAACACCGCGAACCCCGAGCTGTGCTCTAACCCTAACGCCATTAATCACAACTCTGCTGTCACCTTAATGCCCTTTATCCCAGCTCCGCTATAGCATTGTGTGTGTGTGTGTGTGTGTGTGTGTTGTATTCCATGCTGGTAGAACATTCTTTTCAATGTCTATGTGCTACTAGAACATTCCTTTTGAATGACTTTGTGCTAATGTCACATTAGTTCGAATGACTAGGTGCTACTACAACAGTTAGAACAGAGATGCCCAAACTAGGGCCGTGGTGGACTTTTGATTTGGCCCGCCATGCCATATGTGAGAAGGGGGAGGGGGAAATTTAATTGATGCTGATCTTCATTTCTAATTTAACATTTATTTATTTATTTAATTTTGAGCTACAAAAAATGTAAATTGAAATTAATATAGAGAATAAGAATTAGAATTTTATTTAATGTATATGCATACTTCAAGGCCAGCATGCATTGCGACAGTCAACAAACAGGTAATAATGGAGAGATCCAAGGCACTGGCACACAGACAAGAGGAAATTTAAAAAGGTTTGGCAAGATGACTTTTTATTTACTGAAATCAATTCAAAGGCAGTGTGTCTAGTTTGCAAGCAGTCAGTTGCTGTTTTGAAAGAGTACAATATCCAACATTATGAAACAAAACATTCTTCAGCTTTCTCAAAGGACAGCGGCGAGGCATGAAAACAGAAGGCTAACGAGCTGCTTGCTAACTTCGATCTAAGCAGAGCGCGCTGCTACGTCCTTCATCAGCTCAAGAAAGTGCCACATGGGCAGCAAGCTATCAGATTTCCTGTATTTTACATCAAGAACAGCTATGTGTCCAATCCATCGGGCTTGGTGGATATGATGCGTGAACGTCGTGAAAATTGTGAATGATATACGCTCCAAGGCGCTCTCTCACCTGCAGTTCAAGTACTGTCGGATGAGATGGATGCACAATATGGTGATGTGTTGTACCACCAGGAGGTTAGAAGGCTGAGCAGAGGAAAAGTTCTCAGGAGATTTTTGATCTGCGTGATGAGATCGGAGCTTTTCCAGGAAAGCAAGATTGATGGTATTCAAGAGCCCATGGATAAGAAATGGCTTTCTGACCTGGCTTTCCTGGTGGACCGTCACAGAGCTGCTCAATGTTTTAAATGTTCAGCTCCAGGGAAAAGACCAGATTATCACCCAGCTTTTTTCACGTCAGAGCCTTCAAACAAAAACTACTGCTGCTCAGAAGACATCTCTCAGCAGCTAAAATTCACAATTATAACATTCACCATAGTTTTATGTGCAGTTTATTGGTTATTATTAATACTTATATTTAGTTAGCATTTATATCCAGTGGTGTCAGCTTTGGGTTTTTTTTGTTAATCAAGCTGATAAATTTTGTGTCAAAGTTCTCTTAAATTATCATGGATTAATTTTCCTCGTTTTGTCAGTTATTTATTCTATTTTGCCTCCCTCTCTCTTCTTTCACTCCCCGTCTCACACTGTTCTCTCTCTCTCATCTCCACATCCAGGAAATTTAGCCCATTTTCCCTGTTTTAGAGAGGCAGGCATGATGAAAGAGAAGTACCTGAGTATGATGCTGTTCTCAGCAACCTTTTCCAGGAGTTTGACAGTCGCTTTGAGGACTTCAAACACAATGCATCTGACTTTGAGTGGTTTGTTCAACCCTTCACCATCAGTGTGGACACAGTCAGTGATGATCTACAGATGGAACCAATTGAGCTTCAGTGTGATTCAGAACTCAAACACAAGTTCAGGTCCCTTCCCTTGACAGACTTCTACAAATGTGTCCCAGCAAACAGGTACAGATGTGCAAACAGGCACAAGTGATGCTGTCTCTGTTTGGCAGTACCTACCACTGTGAACAGACTTTCAGTCTGATGAACCTAAACAAGTGTAAACTGAGATGCAAAGTAACTGACTCTCACCACCATAATATCCTGACTTTGACAGTAAGTCCGCTGCATCCCAATTTGGAAAAAACGTTTGAAAAATAAGGACCAGCTTCATGTGTCTCATTAGAGGTCACTGATATTGCAGGCATGTGGCTGTATTGCTTATAGCTTGAGTAGTTTGTATTAGGTATTGAACATGTATGATAAATGGGATTGGTTCTATGTTTTAATTATACTATAAGTTTCATTGAACTATAGAACTCTGAAAATAAAACTGCATTAGTGAAACAGATAGACTAACATTTTCTATTAATTTATTTGTAAATATTATGAAATGAGAACCATGGCAAGTGTAATTTTATATAATACAGTTTGGTATAATGCAACATGTACTTTTGGCCCACAGCCTCAATCAAGTTTGGATTTTTGGCCCTTCACAGGAAAAGTTTGGGCACCCCTGATTTAGAATGATTATGTGCTAGTAGAAAACCATTTTCAAGTACTTCCTGTTGCTACAATCTTAATACGAATAACTTTGTGCTGCTGAAGTCCCATTTTGCATTGCTCGATTATACGACCCCCGAAACCGTGCTACAACCTTGTTTAGATTTACTCATCTCTGCATTTAGCAGACTGCTAGATTACCCCAAGCCTCAACCTCCGCGGGAGTGCAGCGCTTCAGAGTCCCCTGGTGGAGCTCGGGTCAAGGGAAATGTCTCTGGAGGAAGTCCCCCTCTCTCTCCGCTCACTCACACACACACCACACAGCGAGAGAAAAATTACTCTTTGTATGAAAAGTGGGTGGCTCTTAAAAGAGCCGTTGGGTTGATGAAGATGCGGTAACGCGCTTTATTTGGAGCTGGTGTACTTGGTGACGGCCTTTGTGCCCTCGGACACGGCGTGCTTGGCCAACTCGCCGGAAGCAACAGGCGCACGGCGGTCTGGATCTCCCTGGAGGTGATGGTGGAGCGCTTTTTGTAGTGAGCCAGCCGAGAAGACTCACCGGCGATGCGCTCAAAAATATCATTCACGAAGGAGTTCATGATGCCCTGGCCTTGGATGAGATGCCGGTGTCAGGGTGCACCTGCTTCAAGACCTTGTACACGTAGATGGCGTAGCTCTCCTTCCGGGACTTTCTGCGCTTCTTGCCTCCTTTGCCGGCCGTCTTGTCACGGCTTTCTTTGATCCTTCTTTGGCGCGGTCTTGGCTGGATCAGGCATGATGCTGCTCCTCGAGTATACGAACAGAAAATGACTAGCGCCCGCTCTATTTACAGACCCACATGCTAACGCAGCCCAGACAAGGCACCTTTTTTTTGATTGGACAAAATTCGATACCTCCCCCTGCATGGCGCCTCCTACTGCACTCTGTTTCTCCTCCCTCCGATAAGCTTTGTTTCCCTTCCCGCCTTGTACTTTCAGGACAACGTGCACTATGAAAGAACAATTGGCTTGAGAAAAAATCTTTTATATTATATATGCATGTATGCGTGTGTATGAGAGAGAGAGAAATATAGAAGTAAGTTTCTACTAAAGTCATCTTCTAAATCGTATTAATCAAACAGTTTATAATATTGAATACTGTGCATATATATATATTATATATAATATATATATATATATATATTATATATATATATATATATATTTTATTACAAAAAATACAAATAGATCTACCACTTACGCTACTTCTGTACAGCGTTGATGCCTTATGCTTCACGAAAGAAAAAGCCTTTTCCCCCCCATACGGAACAGCTCTTTTTCTAGACATGTGGGTGGCTCTTAAAAGAGCCGTTGTATTCGCGTCGTTCGGTGTTAGAGCGTTTACCCGCCGAAGCCGTACAGAGTGCGTCCCTGGCGTTTCAGGGCGTACACACATCCATGGCGGTCACGGTCTTTCTCTTGGCATTCTCGGTGTAGGTGACGGCGTCGCGGATCACGTTCTCCAGGAACACTTTCAGCACAGCCCGCGTCTCTTCATAGATCAGACCAGAATACGCTTTATACCACCACGCCGAGCCAGACGGCGAATAGCCCGGCTTGGTGATCCCCTGGATGTTATCGCGAAGCACCTGCGGTGGCGCTTAGCCCTCCTTTGCCGAGTCCCTTACCACCCTTGCTTTTTTTTTTTTTTTTTTTAATGAGTTTTATTGAAATTATGCAAATTCACAATCTTACACAATTCATATTCAGAAAGAAAGGGAGAGAAAAAACTTACATAGTCAAAGTACAATTAAACGCAAATATTGTCCCACACTGAAGAGTCTTTAAACCAAGATGTGCTGCTTTTTAGTCTTCTTAGCTCTTTTTTGAATGTCTTTGAATACAACATCACTGAATAAACGTTTGATTTATAGTCATTCTGGACCTTGTTTTCCAGAGTTTAGATTTAGTCAAACATATTTATGAACCAAATGAGTCATGCTGAGTCTTGCTACAATTTTCTTTAAAAATGCCATAGAAAATTGAGTTCATATTTATTTCTATATTGAGACCAATGATTTTTAATTTAGCCCATGTTTCTTTAGCGCGATAACACTCTAACAGGAAATGTTCGAGTGTTTCCTCTTCATTACAATTAGGCATCGGGCATTTACTGGTTTTTACAAAACAGCTCCATTTTACAACCGCTCTTACTGGAGCCTTCTTACAGCGACTAACAAGTTGTATCTCTCAGGTGTTCAGATAGGATTTTATTCTGTAAATTTTGGAGAACATTCTTTGTTTTGGTCTTCCTCCAAATTCCTGAAAGCCACAGGGTTACTATAAACTCGATCAACAATTAAAAGATATATTTCTTCGCTTGAGTCTTTCACCCAATCGATGTTTAGATCTTTAAATTTGTTAGTGAAGTCGGAAACATCATTTATAATACGGATTTCTTTCCTTTCCTCGATGGACCTTTTTTAGATTAATCCAGTAGAGATGTTCCCTATCCATTCGGTTTGCCTGGCAATACACTCGCGATGATTTTGCACCTGCTATTTTAGTTTTTACGGATATATCGACAGCCCCAAGGCCTCCCAGTTTCCTTCTCTTAAAAGGAGCTCACGTTTTGTACCTCACGAGTCGTATCCCATATGAAATTACAGCATATTTTATGAAGTCTTTTTTACCCAAACTTCTGTCGGAGGTAAGATGCATGATAAAAACAGTATTTTTGATAATAGAAAAGTTTTAATAATATTTATTCTAGTTTTATAACTTAGATTACATGATTTCCATTTATCAATTTCATCTTGTATTATTTTCTTCTTTTTTTGACCAGTTATGGTCGACACAGCCATTACTATCTATATATATACCTAAAACCTTTTTGCTGAACTTCTGGGACATCTACGGGAAATTGTTTTTTCCATTTCCAATCCAGACACATTCCGTTTTAGCTTTATTTAAGGAGGCTCCAGAGACTTGCTCATACTCGCTAAAATATTCAAAGATGATGTCTAGTTTCTTGTTTAGATTTCACAAATACAGTTATGTCATCAGCATAAGCAGAGATCACGACTCTGTTCTTTCCTATTTGAAGACCTTTAAGTCTATGATCATCTTGGATTTTTTGTACAAGTGGGTTTATAGATAAAATATATAGGGCTGCACTCAGAGGGCACCCTGCTTTACACCCACATAACTTCAAATGGTTCAGTCAAAGAACCGTTAACATTTACTTCAACGTCGATTTAACATAAAGGCATTTAATCATGTTTATGAAATTTTCAGGGAATGATACAGTTTTAAAATCTCCACAAATAGTCTCTTGAGATATAGTCAAATGCTTTTCTTTGGTCCAAAGCCACAATGTAAAAACTGTCACCATTTTTATCAAAAACTGTTCTCTTGATGTGTGTTCAAGTTGTCCCACATAAATCTTCCCTTTATTGCACATGTTTGTTGTTTAGCTATTATTACATCCAAATAGTCCTCATCCTGTTCATATGGTCTTTGCAAAAATCTTATAATCGACATTCATTAGGGTGAGATGTCTCCAGTTGTTGATATCACTCATTTCACCTTTTTATACAACAAGGATAAAACGCCTTCATAGAACGAGTCATGCATGTAACCTCTAGCGATCCCATCATTGAAGGCTTGCGTTATAATTTAGCCAATCTATGGCGCATGCATGATAAAAATCAGACGGGAGACCATCTTCCCTGGAGACTTTTTAGATTTATTGTGTTAATGGCATCAACAACCTCAGCCTCTTTATTTCCTCACCTAAGCTCTTGGAAGGCGGGTTGACACTATTTTTTACATTCTGCCAGACATTATGCCGCTCTCAAGTCAAACTACTAAAAAAAAAAAAAGGTTTTCGCGCAGCGCCCCCCTATTTATCCACACTCGACAGGACCTAGTTGAGAACAGGCGAGGAGGCGGGCCTTACACCAACAGTCACACAATAGCTCTCTTTTTCGAAACAATCACTAGGTACTGCTTTTCACCTGCTAACGTCTTCTTCTTCCCATCCTCTCTCTCTTTCTCTAAAAACACACACAGTACAAAACTTATTAGTATTATCAGTACTAATGTTTTTGGTTCATTAGTAGCAGTAGTAGTAGTAGTAGTAGTAGTACAACACAATAGTCAGGAACTTTGGGTAAAACATACATAGTAAAGCATACAGCCAAAACACTCATCAGCGTAAGGACGTTAGAA